>NW_018392361.1:5813-7031 GCF_900095145.1 Mus pahari | reverse complement strand
TGTATGCTCTCTCTAGTTTATTTTTGGAGACATTCAGAGCTATAAGTTTTTCTCTCAGGAATGCTTTCCTTGTTTCCCATAAGTTTGGGCATGTTGTGGCTTCATTTCATTAAACACTAAAAAGTCTTTAACTTCTTTCTTTATACCTTCCTTCACCAAGGTATCATTGAGGAGAGTGTTGGTCAGTTTCCAAGTGAATGTTGGCTTTATATTATTTATGTTGTTATCGAAGATCAGCCTTAGATCATGGTGTTCTGATAGGATGCAGGGGACAATTTGAATATTTTTTAATCTATTGAGACCTGTTTTGTGACCAATTATATGGTCAATTTTTGAGAAGGTAACATAAGGTTCTGAGAAGAAGGTATATCCTTTTGTTTTAGGATAAAATGTTCTGTAGATATCTGTTAAATCCATTTGTTTCATAACTTCTGTTAGTTTCACTGTGTCTCTGTTTAGTTTCTGTTTCCAGGATCTGTCCATTGATGAGAATGTGGTGGTGAAGTCTCCAACTATTATTGTGTGAGGAGCAATGTGTGCTTTAAGCTTACTAAAGTTTCTTTAATGAATGTGAATACCCTTGCATTTGGAGCATAGATATTCAGGATTGAGAGTTAATCTTGGAAAATTTTAACTTTGAAGAGAATGAAATGCCCCTCCTTGTATTTTTTGATAACTTTGGGTTGGAAGTCAAGTTTATTCGATATTAGAATGGCTACTCCAGCTTGTTTCTTCAGACCATTTGATGGGAAAATTATTTTCCAGGCTTTTGCTTTGAGGTAGTGTCTGTCTTTTTCCCGGAGATGAGTTTCCTGTAAGCAGCAAAATGTTGGGTCCTGTTTGTGGAGCCATTCTGTTATTCTATGTCTTTTTATTGGGGAATTGAGTCCATTAATATTAAGAGATATTAAGGAAAAGTAAATGTTGCTTCCTGTCATTTTTGTTGTTAGAGTAGGCATCCTGTTGTTGTGGCTGTCTTCTTTTAGGTTTCTCGAAGTATTACTTTCTTGTATTTTCTAGGGCGTGGTTTTCATCCTTGTACTAGTGTTTTTCTGTTATTATCCTTTGAAGGGCTGGATTTGTTGAAAGATATTGTGTGAATTTGGTTTTGTCATGGAATACTTTGGTTTCTCAATCTATGGTAATTGAGAGTTTAGCTGAGTATAGTAGCCTGGACTGGCATTTGTGTTCTCTTAGAGTCTGTATAACATCTGTCCA
>NW_018392361.1:0-5083 GCF_900095145.1 Mus pahari | reverse complement strand
AAATACTAGTGTGACCCAGCTCCTGTTATCCTGGGATCCTGTTGTCCTACGATCCTGTGTGTGTTACAGTGCGTGGAAGTGGTGTCTCCTTTGAGGACTGTGGAGTTGTCTGGTCTGTTTGAAACCAAGGTAAATCTGAAATGATTCAAAGGAACCTGAGCCTCTGGTCAGGAAAGGCTCTGGTGTCCTTGTTCCTGCTGTCACAGTCCTGTCACTTTTGGATTGGAGCAACTGTTGTGTTCCACTCACCAGTGATCCTAAGATCGCTTGGGCAGTCTGCTAGGGACCATGGGGGTGTCTGCCAACTCCACACCCTAGGTGACCAGGTGCTGGTGCAGACCGGAAGGGATTTGTGCCCCTGGTCATGCCAGTTCTCTGCTGCCCTAGTGCTGTCTCAGGTCCCATGCGCAATTGGATCAGAGCAGATGTTATGTTCCACTCACCAGTGATCCTAAGATCGCGTGGGCATTCCTCTAGGGACCATGGGGTTGTCTGCCCACTCCGTGCCCTAGGTGACCCGCCAGAATTATTTCTTAAGTACACCAATCTTCTTTTGTGATGAGTTGTTATCTAGGATCATCTTGCCCATGTGAAAGAACATGGGGACTTAATGATAGACCAGAATGTAATAATGATTGTGAACCTGAGCCATCTCCCTTGACTGCTCTTTAGATGATGTCTTTATTATAGAAATAGATATAATGTCCAATAAATAAACACATTTTAGCATCCTACATCTCATTTATCTGTAAATAAAGAAAATATATAATTTTTAAAAAGCCTCCAGAGAAGGACCATGTAACATGAATTCCTGTACAGATTATTCCAAGGCTGGAAAATCTCCAGTTTGAGTCATAAGAAAGGAAGGGTTTTAAGCCTAATCATCTACATGCAACTTCCCAGGCTCCTGTCTTCCAACACTTCCATTTTCTCTCCTTAGAAGTTCTACCCCTTATCATTCTAGAAGTCTGGGTTATCTCAAGGTTCACAGCAAATCTTACAGTTGAGGAGTTAAAGGGTGAAAAAAGAAATGAGGGTGCTTTTTCGAGACATTTTTCAATGAGCTCCTTCTTGGGATCTGAGCAGTTCCTCGGTATTTCCTATCCTGTGCTTTCTGAGATTAAAGCTAGGACTATGTCCCCATCACACTCAGCTTGTCTCACATAACTTCCTCCTGTATACTCTAGTGAAATGAAATAGACTGGTCCCTACCTCTCTCTGAGCCATTCAACTCCATTCTAGTACAAACTTCTAGAATATTTCCAGCTTGTGACCTTGTGGCCACTCCAACTTCTTAGAGAGATTTACTTCCATAATACTCCATGTCTTCTGGGATACACTCTTCCCCACCCCCATTCTAGGTGGTACTAGGTCCTATTACTTTTGTTTTACAGGTGATCCTGATATCCTGTCTTTGTCCATCTCCATTGACTGAGCTTGATTTAAAACCAATAACTAACCATTAAGGTCTTTTCTGTCTCCTTGTTGGCCTTGTCCTCATAAGGATTAGGTGTATGGCTTGTTCTAAGACCTTAACAGACAGGGCTCTCCCTTTCCTTCTGTACATCTTTCATACATTGGATGCTAAAAGCAATTCTAGGAAGTATAATAATTATCATTTCTTCAAATGGAATAATAATCTCAGAAAGGTTTGGTAATATATCCAAAGTTTTGATAATATCTTACAGCAGGTAGCAAGTTGCAAAGGGTGTGAGCCCATGTTTGTCTGTAATAAAGTTATTTGAAATACAAATTTTCCTGTTTAGAAATTGTAATGTTTTCTGATTAGTGACAATTTTGTGTATTTCTCACACCTTAAGAAACAGTTTAAGTTTCCACATTTAGACAAAATTAAAAATGAAATTCAATTCTATATTTTTGAGTTATATCCTTTCATCAATTTCCTATTTGTATATAAAATAAACTGTAGTTTATTTATTTGTTCATATTACTATGTAACACACATTAAAGTCTTAAAATTGTGGAGGACACACATATTTACTGGGGCTATAATAAATATATCAGCATCATGCTGGTTTCTCTTCACAGAAGGAGATGATGTTTCATTGGCTTTTTGTTCTTCAAAAGCCTTCAGTATGCTTTGACTTTGGACACATTTCTCCATTTTCAAAGTATATAGCTTTAAAATCTGATTTCATCACTATATCACATTTTTCATTCTATTCACAAATAATTCTCTCTCTCTCTCTCTCTCTCTCTCTCTCTCTCTCTCTCTCTCTCATGGTTGACACCATATTCCATTATGTGATGTTTATTCTTTCACTCATCCACTGAAGAACATTGTTATTCCAGAGAATATATGATTATTAATAAAAACCACTATGCTGGAATAGCTTAAAAATATATTCCTTTGCCAAAGAGCATGATTGTTGGACCATATAATAAAAATTAAAAGTGTCTCAGATTTGTAAAAAAACAATGCTAAATTTTGTTCCAAAGTACTATTCTACACTTCAAACTCCAGTGTTCTTTTCTCTCCTCATTTATATAGACATTTAGTATGGCCAATATCCTGGATTGTTGTCATTCTAATGGATGTTAAAGTTATGTCATATTTTTGACTTGATTTGTGTTTAGCTAAAATGATAATGTATGGGCTCATTTGCCATCTATATATGACAAATGTTGGGGGGTGGGGGATGTGTGTGTATAATTTCTCAGATATTACTTTGAGTGTAATTTCCTTAGAACATTATATAGTTTTTCTTTTGGTTTGACATATATTTTACAGAACAAGATATGGTCTGACTGAGTGTATATTTCATTTGAATTTAAGAATGATATGTAAGAGTTAGAAGAACAAGTAAGCTGCCCACCTACTCTCTAGAATTTGCCCACTCCCTCAGTGCACTTTCCAAAGATCCAAACTGTTGCCATAACTTCCCACTCCACCACATTCTGCTGCCATTGTCATTCCCATAAATAAGACAAACATTCCCTGGGTCTGTGCTGGCCAGTCATCCAGAAGAACAAAACCACACCAGCTAGAAAATAAAGTACTCATCCTGTCTCAATCTGCACCCATGAGCTGACCTTGTGCTACAGCCCTCCACACTCCAATCTCACCCAGAGAAAGCTTGACCTCAGGAGTGCTGACACATCCCGGCACACAAGCTCACAGGAGGAAAAAGCTCTAGTCAGAGACAGCAAGCCCAGCTAACACCAGAGATAACCAGATGGCAAGAGGCAAGTGAAAGAACATAAGCAACTGAAACCAAGGGTATTTGGAATGATCAGAACACAATTCTCCCATGACAGCATTCCCTGGATACCTCAACACAGCTGAAAAGCAAGATTCCAATCTAAAATAATGTCTCATAATGCTGATAAAGGACTTAAAGAAGGACATAACTAACTCCCTTAAAGAAACATAGGAGAACACAGGAAAACAGGTGGAAGCCCTTAAAGAAGAAACACAAAAAGCCCTTAGAGAATTATAGGAAAACACAAACAGGTGAAGGAATTGAACAAAACCAGTCCAGAATCAAAAAATGGAAATAGAAAGAATAAAGAAGTCACAAAGGAGACAACACTGGAGATAGAAAACCTGGGATAGATCTTGGGTCCCTCAGAGACCAGTCTGCACAGTAGAGCTCATAGGCGGCAGAAGCAACATAACTTCTGGGACAGGATCCCTTTTGGGCCTACAGTGTCAGCCAGGAGGCAGAACTGAGCTCCAGACCTCTGTGCACTTTCCCCAATAGGGGAGAGTTGGACTCTAGGGAGGGCTCTGATCATCGGACCACATGAGAACACCATCTTGTATCCCGGGTCCCTCAGAGACCAGACTGCACAAGAGAAAAGCAGGCAGCAGAAGCAACATAACTTCTAGGACAAGGTGGATTTCGGGCCTTCATCTTCCCCCAGGAGGCAGCACTGGGCTCCAGACCTCTGTGCATATGCATCTTCCCTGCAAGAGGAGAGCTTGCCTGTAGAGAATACTCTGACCACTGAGACTCAGGAGAGAGCTGGACTCCCAGGACTGCTGACAGAGGCTAACAGAATCACATGAAAACAAGCTCCACCCAGAGACAGCTATAACAACTAACAGCAGATTACCAGATGTCAAAAGGCAAACATAAGAATCTTATTAACAGAAACCAAGACTACTCAGCATCCTCAGAACCCAACACTCCCACCACAATGAGTCCTGGATACATCAATACACCTGAAAAGCAAGATTCAGATTTAAAATCATATCTCACAATGCTGGTAGAGGATTTTAAGAAGGACATTAATAACTCACTTAAAGAAATACAAGAGAACACTACTTAAAAAGTAGAAGGCCTTAAAGAGGAAGCACAAAAATCCCTTAAAGAATTAGAGGAAAACACTGCTAAACAGGTAGAAGACTTTAAAGAAAAAAACACAAAAATCCTTTAAAGAATTACAGGAAAACAAAATCAAACAGGTGCTGGAATTGAACTAAACCATCCAAGATTTAAAAACGGAAGTAGAAACAATACAGAAAACCCAAAAGGGGACAACTCTGGAAATAGAAATCCTAGGTACGAAATCAGGAACCATAGATGTGAGCATCAGCAACAGAATATAAAAGATGGAAGAGAGAATCTCAGGTGCAGAGGATTCCATAGAGAACATGAACACAACAATGAAAGAAAATGGAAAATGCAAAAATATACTAACCTAACCCGAAACATCCAGGAAATCCAGGACACAATGAGAAGACCAAACCTGAGGAGCCCAGGAGGAGTGTCAAGGTCTGAGCTGGCAGGAGAGCCATCTTTGCTCTGGTTTTCTTAGGGTCCAGTCTGGACTAGCAAGAGTGTGGACCACAGAAGCTACACAGCTTCGGGACAGACAGAAGCAAACTAACTTCTGGGAAAGACCCAGTTTCAGGCTCCAGAAATTTGGGCACTGGCCACCTGTGAGGGCTCTGTCTACCAGAGCAGGTGAGAGAGTCATATTGTGTCCAGGGTCCCTCAGTGGCTAGTCTGTGCAGATGAGTGAATACACTGCAGGGGCAACACATGTTCTGGGACAGGCCATGTTTTGGGTCTACATCTTCAGCCAGGAGGCAGATCTGAATGCCAGGCCTCTG
>NW_018392360.1:44570-60866 GCF_900095145.1 Mus pahari | reverse complement strand
TTACTATTGTGTGAGGTATAATGTGTACTTTGAGCTTTACTCGAGTTTAATGAAAATGAAGCCACAACATACCCAAACTTATGGGACACAATGAAAGCATTCCTAAGAGGAAAACTCATAGCTCTGAGTGCCTCCAAAAATAAACTAGATAGAGCATACACTAACAGCCTAACAGCACACCTAAAAGCTCTTGAACAAATGGAAGCAAATTCTCACAAGAGGAGTAGATTGCAGGAAATAATTAAACTTAGGGCAGAAATCAACCAAGCAGAAACAAAAAGAGCAATACAAAGAATCAACTAAACCAGCAGATGGTTCTTTGAGAAAATCAACAATATAGATAAACCCTTTGCCAGACTAACTAGAGGGCACAAGGACAGTATTCTAATAAACAAAATCAGAAATGGAAAAGGAGACATAACAACACAACCTGAGGAAATCCTAAACATCATCAGATCCTACTACAAAAGACTATACTCGTCTAAACTGGAAAACCTGGATGAAATGGACAATTTCCTAGACAGATACCAGGTTCCAAAGATAAATCTGGATCAGATTAATGATCTAAACCGTCCCATTTCCTGTAAGGAATTAGAAGCAGTCATTAATAGTCTTCCAACAAAAAAAAGCCCAGGACAAGACAGGTTTACTGCAGAGTTCTATCAGACCTTCAAAGAAAACCTAATTCCAACTCTCCTCAAACTATTCCACAAAAGAGAAACAGAAATTACTCTACCCAATTCATTCTATGAAGCCACAATTACTCTGATACCTAAACCACACAAAGATCCAAAAAAGAAAGAGGACTTCAGACCAATTTCCCTTATGTATATCTATGCAAAAATACTAAATAAAATCCTTGCAAACCGAATCCAAGAACATCAAAATGATCATCCAACATGACTAAGGAGGCTTCATCTCAGGGAGGTAGGGAGGGTTTAATATAGGGAAATCCATCAACATACTCCTCTATATAAACAAACTCAAAGACAAAAACCATGTGATCATCTCCTTAGATTCTGAGAAAGCATTTTACAAAATCCAACACCCCTTCATTATGAAAGACTTGGAAAGATCAGGAATATAATGCACATACCTAAACATAATAAAAACAACATACAGCAAACCATTAGCAAACATCAAACTAAATGGAGAGAAACTTGAGCAATCTCACTAAAATCAGGGGCTGCCCAACTTCTCCCTACCTATTTAATATAGTACTTAAAGTCCTAGCCTGAGCAATCCTACAACAAAAGGACATCAAGGGAATAAAATTTGAAAAGGAAGGAGTCAAAATACCACTGTTTGCAGATGATATGATAGTATATATAAGTGACCCTAAAAGTTCCACCAGATAACTCCTAAACCAGATAAACAGCTTCAGTGCAGTAGCTGAATATAAAATTAACTCAAACAAACCAATGGCCTTTCTCTACACAAGGATAAACAGGTGGAGAAAGAAATTAGGGAAACAACAGCCTTTACAACAGTCACAAATATTATAAAATACCTGGTGTGACTCTAACTAAGGAGGTGAAAGATCTGTATTGTAAGAACTCCAAATCTCTGAAGAAAGAAATCAAAGAAGTTCTCAGAAGATGGAAAGATCTCTCATGCACATGGATTGGCAGGATTATTTTAGACAAAATATCTATCTTGCCAAAAGCAATCTACAGGTACAATGCAATCCTGATCAAAATTACAACTCAATTCTTCACTGAGTTAGAAAGGGCAATATGCAAATTCATTGGGAATAAAAAAAACCTAGGATAGAATAAACTATTCTCAACAATAGAAGAACCTTTGGGGGAATCACCATACCTGACCTAAAGATGTACTACAGAGCAATTGGGATAAAAACTGCATGATACTGGTACAGCAACAGACAGGTAGATCAATGAAATAGAATTGAAGACCCAGAAATGAATCCACATACCTATGGTCACTTGATTTTGACAAGGGAGTTAATACCATCCAGTCGAAAACATACAGCATTTTCAACAAATGGCTCTGTCACAACAGGCAGTTATCATGTAGATGGATGTGAATTGATCCATTATTATCTCCTTGTACAAAGCTCTAGTCCAAGTGGATCAATGGACTCCACATAAAACCAGAGATACTGAAATTGATAGAGAAGGAAGTGGGGAAAAGCCTCAAAGTTATGGGCACGGGGGAAAAATTCCTTAACAGAACAGCAATGGCTTGTGCTGTAAGATCTAGAATNGACAAATNGNACCTCATAAAACTGCAAAGCTTCTGTAAGGCAAATGACACTGTCAATAAGACAAAAAGGCCACCAAAAGATTGGGAAAGGATTTTTACCAATCCTAAATATGGCAGGGTACTAATATCCAATATATACAAAGAACTCAAGAAGCTGGGCTCCAGAAAATCAAATAACCCCATGAAAAACAGTGTACAGAGCTAAACCAAGAATTTTCAAATGAGGAATACTGAATGGCTGAGAAGCACTTGAAAAAATGTTTAACATAATTAATCATCAGTGAAATGCAAATCAAAACAACCCTGAGATTCCACCTCATACCAGTCAGAATGGCTAAGATCCAAAACTTAGGTGACAGCAGATGCTGGTGAGGATGTGGAGAAAGAGGCACATGCCTCCATTGCTCATGGGATTGCAAGCTTGTACAACCACTCTGGAAATCAGTTTGGCAGTTACTCAGAAATTTGGACATAGTACTATTGGAAGATCCAGCAATAACCTTCCTGGGCATATACCCAGAAGATGTTCCAACTGATATTAAAGACTCATACTCCACTATGTTCATAGCAGCCTTATTTATAAGAGTCAGAAGCTAGAAATAACTTAGATGTTCCTCAACAGAGGAATGGATTCAGAAAATTTGGTACATTTACACAATGGAGTACTACTCAGCTATTAAAAACAGTGAATTTATTAAATTCTTAGGCAAATGGATGGATCTGAAAGATATCCTGAGTGAGGTAAGCCAATCACAAAAGATCTCACATGATATTAACTCACTGATAAGTGGATATTAGCCCAGAAATTTAGAATACCCAATGTACAATTTGCAAAACATGTGAAAATCAATAAGAAGGAAGATCAAAGTGTGGATACTTCATTCCTCCTTAGAATAGGGAACAAAATACCCATGGAAAGAGTTACAGAGTCAAAGTTCAGAGCTGAGACAAAAGGATAGACCATCCAGAGACTGCCCAACTGGGGATCGATCACATCATCAGCCACCAAATGCAGACACTATTGCATATGCCAGCAATAATTTTTTCTGACTGGAGCCTGATATAGCTGTGTCTTGTGAGGCTATGCCAGTATGTGTCAAATACAGAAGTAGATGCTAATAATCATCTATTGGTTGGAACACAGGGACTACAATGGAGGAGCTAGAGAAAGTACCCAAGGAGCTGAAGGGGCCTGCAACTCTATAGGACGAACAACAACATGAACTAATCAGTTCCCCCAGAGCTCGTGTCTCTAACTGCATATGTAGCAGAAGATGGCCTAATCAGCCATCATTGGAAAAAGAGGCCCCTTGGTCTTGCAAAGTATATATGCCACAGTACATGGGAATGCCAGGGCCAGGAAGCAGGAGTGAGTTGGTTGAGTAGCAGGGTGGGGGGAGGGTATAAGGGACTTTTGGGATAGCATTTGAAATGAAGAAAATGTCTCATAAAAATTGTTAAAAATATATTTCTAAACAAAAATATACTAAAATGAATTACTTAAAAAATGTGCATAAAAACTGTCATTTCTCATCCCTATATGTGTCCTTATTTCAATTTCACTTTCATTTTATATCATTCTTCTTGCTACATTAAATTTTGGTCAGATCCTTGTTTAACTCTATGTACAAATATGTTATTCATGTAAGGTATGTTCCTCTAAATCTGGTGGTTTTCCACTTTCAAGATCTCTAAGGTGAAAATCAATAATTGATGTCAAGTATTTTCAATTATGTCATCATTTATTGATACACGTTTAGCCATTTTTTACAGTGTCCTTTCTCATTGAGAGCTAGAAGTCTTCAGAGTCTGAAGGAAACCAGCCTATTTTGCCTTACTAGCTTAAATTTTGATAAGAATTGGAGATAGAATCTGGTCAGATAATATCAGGACATGGATGCTGAAAGTGAGCACTCCTATTTCTTTTTCATGTCCTTGACCAGAAACTGTTAATGCCCTTGGTTCAGTCTTGGCACAAAAAAAGCTATTATTCCAGAATTGGTTTCTTGGTATCCTTTTCCCCATTTACATAAATTGAGTCAGTATCCCTGAATCTGTGGCTCTCAAAGACCCTAATTTTGCTGCATCATTCTTATTTGAATCAGCCTTCCTTAAAGGTACATTGCTTTCTAGAAAAAAATAAATTTGATTTTTACATATCTTTCAATAAATGTGAAACTAATTCCAAAGCAACAGCAACTTTCTGGTAGACAGAATTCCCTGGGACCCTATTGTCTATCTCTGGCCTGGATCCCCATCTGAAGTTGCCTTCCAGGACCCCAAGAGCATCCTCCATACCCCTCAGACGCCCTAAAACTAACCATTTTGGAATCCTGCAAGACCATCCATTCTAGTTGGATCTGCCTACCAACCCCCTGGTCTGCTTGAGACAGCCTGCAGAGTGTGGTCTGTGTGAGGCACAGCCAAGACATGAGACTAGGTTTCCTGATCTCTATTTTCTGGACCATGGCTTATTCTAACTTGCCAAGAAGTACTGTTTGTCATCAGGATTATCAAGCCAACACTAAGGAAAAACAGATGATTAAAGATAGCATAAGAACACAAATAAGACCTAAGATAATATGGCACAACAAGAGTCCAGATGTCCTTCTATAGCAAACCCTGAATTTCATAAGGAAAGTGAAGCACAACAAGAGACTCATAAATCCAGTCTTATAAAGATGATAGAAATCATTAAAAAGAATATCAATAAATCCATTAATGAAATACAGGAAATACAATCAAAGTCAAACAGGTAGAGGCATTAAAAGAGGAAGCAAATACACCCCCAATATCTCTACCTCTATCTCTATCTCTATCTATATATACAGGAAATATATATATATATATATATATATATATATATATATATATATATATATACATATATATATATATATGAAAAGTTAATCAAACAGGCAATGGATAAGAATAAAAATGTCCAAGACCTGAAAAGAGAAATAGAAGCAATAAAGAAAACACGAACTGAGGCAATCCTGGTGTTGGAAAACATAATAAAGAGAACAGAAGTCACAAAAATAAGAATCATCAACAGATCACAGATGAAAGATGAAAAATTATCTCAGGTATAGAAGTTACAATAGAAGAAATCAATGTATCAGTCAAAGAAAGTGGAAAATCTAAGAATTCCATGACACAAAACATCCAGGAAATTTGGGACACTTAAAAAAAATCCTACGAATAATAGGTATAGAATAAGAAGATTTCCTGCTCGACAGCCCAAAAATCATCTTCAATAAAAATCATAGAAACATTTCCTTAACCTAAAGAAGGAGATGGCTATAAAGAGACAAAAATCTTGAAGAACACCAAACAAACTGGAACAGAAAAGAAAATACTCCTATCACATAATATTCATAACACTAAATATACAGGAAAAAAAGAAAAAAATTAAAAGCAGCAAAGGAAAAAGGCCAAATAACATATAGAGACCTATCTGAATTACGTATGATTTCTCATTGAGACTCTAAAAGCTAGAAGTGACTGGGCAGAGGTCCTCCAGATGCTAAGAAACCACAGACATTAGCCCAAGACTACTACATCCAGCAAAACTTTCAATCACCATAGATGGAGAAAATAAGGTATTCCATGGCAAAACCAAATTCAAGCAATACCTTTCCATTAATCCAGTGCTACAGAGGACAGCAGAAGGAAACTCCAACCCAGTGAGACTGACTCAAGAGAACACAAGAAATAAATAATTTGATACCATTAAAATAAATTGAAGAAACACAGACACACACACACACACACACATACACACAAAATCACACACACACACACTTGCATACACACTCAAGTACCACAGACATCAAAATGACAGGAAGTAACAATCATTGGTAATTAATATCTCTCAATATCAATGGACTCAATTTTCCAATAAAAAGACACAGGATAATAGCATGAATGTATGAACAGAGCCCATCATTCTGCTATATACAGGAAACACAACTCAGCAAAAAGGATAGTGATTTTCTCAATATAAAGGGCTGGTAAAATATTTTCCAAGTAAACAGATCCAAGAAACAACCTGGAGTAGCCATTCTATTATTTAATAAAACTGACTTGTAACCAAAAGACACAGGAAGGAAACAATACTTAAGTGAAAAATCCATCAAAAACATACAATGGAACGTGGAGTGTATCTTAAACAAATGGTTCTGCTCCTCTAACTGGATGTCTACATGCAGAAGAATGCAAATATATCCATATTTATCACCCTATATAAAACTCAAATCAAAGTGGGTCAATGACCTCAATGTAGAACTAGATACACTAAATCTAATAGAAGTGAAAGTGAGAAACAGCCTTAAAAGCACTGACACAGGAAAAAAATTCCTGAACAGAATAAGTGCTAAGGTATTTTAAAATAGTAAATGGGACCTCAGGAAATGGAAAAACTTCAGTAAAGCAAGACACTGTGAACAGGTCCAAATGGCAGCCTACAGATTGGGATTAGATCTTCGTTAATGCTTCATCTGACAGAGGGCAACCAATATCCAAAATATATAAAGAACTCAAGAAGTTAGACTTCAAAAAAATAATAACACAATCAAAAATGAGGTATAGAACTAAACAGAGAATTCTCAATACAGGGATCTTGAATGCCAGAGACACACTAAAAAGAATGTTCAATATCTTTAGTCACCATCAAATTTCAAAACAAAATAAATCTGAGATTCTACCTTACACCAATCACAATGGCGAATATAAAATACTCAGATGACAGCCCATACTGGAGAGGATGTGGAGAAAGAGGAACACTTCTCCATTACTGATGGGAGGGCAAATTTGGAAAACCACTACGGAAAGCATTCTGGCAGTTGTTCTACCTGAAGAACCTGCTGAGCTACACCTGGCCATATGCCTAAAATATGCTCCACCATATTCCACAAACACATTCTCCACTATGTTCAAAGCAGTTTTGTGTATAATAGCCAGAAACTAGAAGCAACCCAGATGTCCCTCGATGAAAGAATGGATACAGAAAATGTGGTTCATTCACTCAATGAAATACCATTCAACTATTAAAAAAGAGGACACCATGAAACTTTCAGGCAAATGAATGGAACTAGAAAACATCATCCTTAGTGAGGTAACCCATACCCCAAAGGATGTGCATGGTATGTACTCACTGATAAGTGGATATTAGGTAAAAATTTTCAGAATACTCATGATACACCCCTCAGATGCAAAGAGGTTAAACAAGATTGAAGACCCAAGTGAGGATGCTTCAATGCCACTTAGAAGTGGGAACAAAATAATCATGGAACGTAGAAGAAGGGAGGGATTTGGATTGGAGGGGAAATGAGAGGAAGAGTAGTGGCAGAATCAAGCATGAAGAAAAACAGGTAAGAGTCCCAGAGGGCCAGGAGAATGAACGGAAATATTCACCTAACAGGGGTGGGGTAGGGATGAAGTGATTCTCTGGGAAATTGCCCAGGATGGGGGAGATTCTTAGGAGTCAATGCAGTTGACCTTAGCAGAAATGCCAAATAGTGGGGATATGGAATGTGAAAAGACCACCTCCAGTAGCCATACAGGACCCCCAATGGAGCAATGGGGACATCCACCCACCTACAAAACTTTTGGCCCCAAATTGGTCCTGTTTAAAAAAATACAAGGACAAAGATGGAGCAGAGGCTGAAGAAATGGCAGACAGGTAACAGACCCATACTGATAATCATACCATGGACTGGCACCAATCCCTCTCATTATTATTGATGCTATGTTGTGCTTGGAGACAGGAGTATAGATAGCATGATTATGCTCGGGGGGGGGGGGTTCTACCCAGTAGCTGAGTGAGACAGGCACAGACACTATCAGCCAAGCATTTGGACTGAGGCCTGTAACTCCTATGGAACAAATGGGGCCATGATTGAAGGCCCTCAAAGAGATGACAACCCCATAGATAGACCAATAGTGTCAACTAACCTGGACGCCCTGGTAGCTCCCAGAGACTAAGTCACCAACCAAAAAACATACATGGGTTGGTCCAAGGGCCCCTGGCATATATATATATATATATATATATATATATATATATATATATATATATATATATATATATATTAGAGGGATGCCTCCTCATCTGGCCTCAGTGGGAGAAAGTATATCTAATCCTGCAGAGACATAATGCACCAGGGTGGGGGGATATGGGGGATACCTCCTCATAGGTAAATGGGAGGGTGAAATGAAGAGGAAATCTTTGAGGAGAGACCAGATGGGGACAACATTTGGGATGGAAAGAAAGAAAGGAAAGAAGAGAGGGAGGGAGGGAGGGAGGGAGGGAGGAAGAAAGGAAGGAAGGAAGGAAGGAAGGAAGGAAGGAAAAAATGATAAGAAATTTAAAAAGTCATTTTTAACCCTTGATGTAGAGTAATGTCATATAGCTAGGGCATTGAGTTTACCATCTAGAATTTATTCTTAGAATACAGGGAGTAAATTACAAGAGTGAGTCAACACAGACCTAGATATAAAGTTACTTTTTAATTAGCAACTTTAAGTTTTCATTCCATATGAATTTAAATTTAAAATAACAGACTTATCTCCATGTGGTAATTGTGTAAACTCAACCATAAAAAATATAAAATCATAGTAAGCAACATTCTTGAATTACAGTTTTTATTTTATTATTTTACTATGACAATAATGCTGCAATTAAAGTCATCTTCAAATTATATGTTATGAAATTGATGCATAGATTCCAATTATTGCCAAGATCCCCTCATAATTGTCAGGAAAGAATAAGCCATTTTCATCTCTTTCTCTCTCCAAGAGTTGACATTTTATTAATTTCTGTTGTGCATTGTTTCCTTGGATAAAGAACTCTAGCTTGATTTAACATCAAACAGACTGGCAGCTGTACTATAATATCTCTAGCATTTTCATATTGCTGAAACCAGGTTGTTACAGTAGAACCTAAACTAAAATAGTCTGTTCAGCACATGACTCGCTAATAGAGAATCCAATTAATATAGATCACAATAGTACTAAAACTTTATGAGGAGAAATAGTTCATAAAAATTAAAGTGATAACAAAGCTGAAGGTAGTACATGGGATTTGAGACCAGTGACTAAGGGAAATCAACATAGATACTTCTACAGGTTTCTGAGGGAAGAATCATAATCTAAGAATGCAGGTTAGTATATGACATATGATAGAGATAGGAGAGGAAAGAATGTATGACTTAAGCTATATTATAGAGTTCACTCTTTCTCAGAGTAGGGGATTGGGATATGTTAAATGTGGAGCTATTAGAAACAAGATATTTGTCAAAATGTCTCTACCGCAGTACTGCCTTTTATGCTCAGTGCCTGATAATCTAGAATGCCTGTATATTCTAACAAAGGTACCATAAAAATATTTAATAGAAAAAGAAAGCATAAGGCAAGTAATTTAAATATTAGATGATAATCTTTTTTCTGCTATTTTAATAATAAAAGATTTTATTAATTATGTTTATAAAATAAAAGCATCAGCATGGATATTCAATTTTCTTTTTTTCTTTTTTAACTTATATTAGATATTTTCTTCATTTACATTTCAAATGCTATCCCCAAAGACCCCATGCCCTCCCCTGCCCCGCCCTGCTCCCCAACCAATCCACTCCCACTTCTTGGCCCTGGTGTAACCCTCCATGGGGCATATAAACTTTGCAAGACCAAGGGGTCTCTCTTCCCAACGATGGCTGACTAGGCCATCTTCTGCTATATATGCAGTTAGAGACACGAGCTCTGGGGGGTACTGAATAGTTCATATTGTTGTTCCACCTATAGGGTTACAGACCCTTCAGTTCCTTGGGTAATTTCTCTAGCTCCTCCACTGGGGTCTCTGTGTTCTATCCTATAGATGAGTGTGGGCATCCACTTCTATATTTGCCAGGCACTGGCATAGCCTCACAAGAGATAGCTATATCAATGTCCTTTCAGCAAGNTNTNACTGGCATATGCAATAGTGTCTGCATTTGGTGGCTGATTATGGGATGGACCCCGGGTGGGGCAGTCTCTGGATTGTCCATTCTTTTGTCATAGCTCTAAACTTTGTCTCTGCAACTTCTTTCATGGGTATTTTATTCCCTTTTGGGGAGAGAAATGAAGTATCCACGTGTTGGTCTTCCATCTTCTTGATTTTCTTGTGTTTTGGAGATTGTATCTTGGGTATTCTAGGTTTCTGGGCTATTATCCACTTATCACTGAGTGCATATCAAGTGAGTTCTTTTGTGATTGGGTTACCTCACTTAGGATGATATCCTCCAGATACATCCATTTTCCTCAGAATGGAAATTCATTGTTTTTAATAGCTGAGTAGTACACCATTGTGTAATTTTCTATTAGCTATTGGTCACTTACTACTTCAGTTCTACTTCAGTTTTGCTTCATCTTTATTTCTCTACTTCCTTTTTCTTATTTTCTAAATAAAACATTATGATATATATATATATATATATATATATATATATATATATATATATATATATGGGGTGTTTGTAACCTGGGGTAAAACAATGAATTACTATAATATATAATCACTATACACACAATCACATACATATATGCACAAGCACACACTGAGGAGAGCAGGAAGAAAAAGACTCACATAATTTTAAACTGGATTCCATTTAAAAGAGAAAACATATGACACTTTTCTTTTTGAGCAACCCTTCCTCCATACTCTAGTGACCCACCCCAATAAACTCATTGGTTCACTGAGGTAAAAGTGTATAAAATCCTGTCATTAGTCATCCAATGGTTTCCTATCTGATATGAATAAACATTTTTTACATCTCCCTAGGAAAAGTTATGTCACAGATATACATTAAAGCAAAAAGGTTCTGTGTAGCAAAGAAGGCAATAAATAAAATGAATTACTGGTACATTAACATGGGCTCATCATCTCTGAATATAAAGGTAATGCAAATTATATGCAAATGTACAATGTCTTATCAATTCACAAATGTGAGAATGCCTATTGTCTTAGTCAGGGTTTCTATTCCTGCACAAACATCATGACCAAGAAGCAAGTTGGGGAGGAAAGGGTTTATTTGGCTTATATTTCCATACTGCTGTTGATCACCAAAGGATGCAGGACTGGAACTCAAGCGGGTCAGGGAGCAGGAGCTGATGCAGAAGCCATGGAGGGATGTTCTTTACTGGCTTGCTCAGTCCACTCTCTTATAGAACCCAAGACTACCAGCCCAGAGATGGCACCACCCACAAGGGAACCTCCCCCCTTGATCACTAATTGAGAAAATGCCTTACAGCTGGATCTCATGGAGGCATTTTCCCAACTGAAGCTCCTTTCTCTGTGATAACTCCAGCTGTGTCAAGTTGACACAAAGCTATCCAGTACACCTATTATCAAAAGGGCTAGAGAGAAGAGATGTTGACATTTGTTCTTTTATTTTATATTATAATGCTAAATACTGGCCCCCAAATCCTAATTACTTCCAGGAAAGAGAAAAAGAGCACATAGAACAGAGTGACACTAAGTAACTTTGCCCCTCAAGTTACCCTGATTGGTGAATAAAGATGCCTACAACCTTTGCTGAATGGAAGTTAGATGGAGATTTTGCTTCCTGGGCTGGAGATCAGAGGCAGGGGACTATGAGGAAGCAGAGAGAAGGTGAAGAGAGGAGGAAGCTGCCATGGGGTAGGTAAATCATGAAGACATGGCCATAAGGGCTAGACACTTGGAATTAAGAACAGTCCAGATGGAATATGGTAAGTCATATTCTGGACTTATTAGCAGGGAAGTACCTAGAATAGCATGGAGGGTAGATATCTGCCCACCTGTAGTGCTAATAAAGGCTTATTAAAATTGTAAAACTGGTGTGTCTTCTGTCTGGGAACTGAGGAACTGAACGATCAAAGTTGGGTAGAAGACCCTGATTGAGATTAAAAATTCATTACAAGGGGAGAAGGAGAGGGGGGAGGGGGAGGGGGAGAATATCGAGGAGAAGTGGAGGGAGAGGGAAACAGGGAGAGAGGGGAGAGAGAGAAGTGAGAGATCTACCACTAGCTAACACTAGCTAGCTTAATAATACCCAATGCTCTTAGAGAAGGCCCTGGTTCTCTTCTAAACACCAGTGTCAAGAGGTACCAAGGAGAATGTTTCATCTATGTCTTTCACAAGTATCTGTAATCATGTGCACATAAACGCATGTGCACACACACACAGACACACACAGACACACACAGACACACACACACACACACACACACACACACACACTTTGGAATAATACAAACAAGACTTTTAAAAGTATTGATGTTAGGGGTTGAGAAAACATTACCTACAGGAACCCTGGTTCACTGTTGGTAGAAATGCGAATTTGTACTGCCATTGTGGAAACAGTGTAGTTTCTTTAAAATAATAAAATATTAAAATAACCATATATATATATTTTTCCATATATATGCTCAAAGTATTAGAATTAGAAATACTTGCACTGTTCTGTTCATTTAAGCTTTATTCTGAAAAGCTAAGTTGTGGAAACGATGTCCATGAATAGAAGAATAGTAAAATAAAATTTACACGTGTATACTATGGCATATTACTTAGCTTTTGAAAAGAAAGAAGAGTTTTCACTTGTGCCAGTATAAATTGGCATAGAGGAAAAGATGCTAAGTGAAATGAGCCATATATAGGAAAACAAATACTGTCTAGCCTTATGTATATATGTGCTCTAAAAGAAACAGACCTGTAGAAGCAAAGGGGAAAGCCACAGTAAAGAAGGTATGGGGAATAGAGAAATGGTGAGGCAATAACAAAAGAGCTCAAGTTTCAGCTATTCAAAATATATAATACCTGTGAATTTACCATATTGCTTAGTACCCTAACAAACAATGATACATTGTATTTTTAAATATTCCTAGGAGGGTAGAGTTTATATCAAAATGACAACATGAGTAATGAGGATAAAAGAAGGAAATCTTGATTGATTATGGATGTTATGACTTCATACATAAATTTATTCTTCAAATTATACAGACATTTATATTAGATATATATAGCTTTTGCAATATCAATCTAAGTTACAAGATTGCTTTTAAAAGCACAATAAGTCTTGTTAACATTAAAGCAAGATATTTATACATAAAAAGCTCACTCCCAAATCAGTAGTAGACTCACCGTTTCACTTTACCATTGATAAGTGGATTTAAATTCTGTACACTCTAATTTATTAAAATTTACTACTGAAGTAGGAATGACAGGGATTTCTTTCTACTTCTCAGTATGGAACTGCAATTTTATTAGAATGCTTGCCCTGTGAGCTCAGCAAGAATCATGTTATAATTAGATGAGTATTACAATGGAGACCTTGTTAATGGAATTTTTGAGAAACAGTAAAAAGGAAAACCTATAAGAGTACCTCTATTAGACTCTATGAAAGTGAGGGAGACCTTTCGTAGGGAACCACTAAAGAAATTGGTATAAATTATTTAACTGAAGATCAAAAAAAAAAAATTAGACATGATATGCCTTGGGGAACACTGTGAAAGTAATCACTGTAAGCAAGAAACTGATGGTCAGAATTGCCTCAGAATGGTTCTAATAAAAAAGTGAAGGTTGCTATTAGGATAGCACTGTTACTGTCTTTATTTTAGTATAGACTTTAAGGCCACTTATCAATACTATCAAAATATATTTTTTCTCTATAGTCTAATTATGAAATAATGAAACATCCTATAAAGGAAAATTTTTCCTATAGTGCAATTCACATTATTTTGCTTTGAGATTAAAGAATGCAATGCATATTTTGAGCATTTGTGTTTTCTGAATTTTTAAATCCACTTAACAACACTATCATATTATTATTATGCAATAATGAAACATTCTATAAAGGAAAATTTTTCTTATACTGTATTTCACATTATTTTGATTTGATATTAAACAATGCAATGCATATTTTAAGCATTTATATTTTCTGAATATATGCAAAATATGCTAACTGCTTTAAAAGTCAGAATATAAGCAAAATATCGAAGACAATTCTTGCATAAATCCACAATTGAGGAAAGTTTGGACTCATTTTTATTTTTTTACATTTGAAATCGAATGTATAATATTAATGTACTTGTTTTGTATGCCTATTTTTCTATCCATCAATTTCATTGAAAATTTAAATTTACTTGGTCATTTTACTTCTATGATTCACTTTTTTTTTTTTTTACTATCCTGGAAAGATCACATAAAGCAGTCTTATAAGTAATTCTAGAAACTATCATCTAATCAGTTTGAATTTCCTCCAAAGGAAGTTAATGAAAATGAAGTACTTTTCCCCCACCATAATTCTGTTCTCTTTGGATAAAAAAGATAACCCTATTCCCAAAGAATTATAAGAACAGATATTATAAGTTGTGTCACAGTAGTTGAAGCTTCATTTTCAGTCCCTAGTTTCTGATATGCCTTTATATGTCTTTCAGGGATGTGAGGGCAAAGAAAGGAAAAACAAAAGGTTGACTGTAAACTTTTTTTTAGATTTTTCATTTCTGCAAGAGAAAATTAACTTACTAGAGTCAGACTCTCAGCTCATACATAGTAGTGTATGATAGACTTTCCTTTGGTAGACACAACAGATGTCACTGTGTCTATTCACCATAAAAAGGAAACTTATGACAGACCAAAGTGATGACTGCATGGACATCTAGCTTTTTGAACTAATGAACTTATGTCAGAATTACTAAAAGAAGCAGAGGTGCCTCGTAATTAGCTGCACCAGCACAAAGCACACATTAACACACATTACTCACATAACTCAGATTTGTACTCTAGAGTTCTCTGCACAGCTTACAAACAAGTTCAGCAGTCAGTATGAGTATCTTTTCTCAATGCAATTAAGCTGATGAAAGTTCTACAGTCCTCAGCAATTGTTTATCCCTTTCACATTGCTGGAGAGAGGCCTTTCAAATTTTATACCTTAGACTTGTGAGCTTTGGTTTATTACCTAACACTCAGGATCATTGTCCTCTCTCCCACAAGAATGTTTCAATTTAGAAGAAGAAAACACAGTGAACCTCAAATTCTCAATGCCTACCCTAAGATAAAATTAGTTTCATGTGGATTTGATGGTTTCTCACTGTTTGCATTTGAACACTTGCAGTCAAAGTACTTAATTTTTTTTTTCTGTTCAATATTTGTTGTTATTGACGGCATTGGAAAATATAAATGGTTTTGCTGCACCATAGAACAGTATGTGTTTTGTTTTTTCAATTTGCCTAAAAAGAAAACTGGCAACTAAGCTAGAAAAAAAAAAAAAAAAGACAGCTAACACATATGAGAATAAATATATGCTGCAACCTACAGATTGGGAAAAGATCTTTACTTGTGTATTTCTGCATCACGCCACTTGTGTGTATCTGTGTGGGCAGAAAACACCTTGGACTGGGTTCATACTGAAGGGCTAAACATCCTAAAATCAGAATGAGCTGCCAGGAAAAAATGAATGCCCTGGCGGTTTGCGCCGATCAGAGCATTATTATTTATTAATCAGACAAGGGAGAACCCTTAGCCCCCTCCCATGTCCCTCTAAGTCTCTCTATATCGCTCTATGGTGCGCGGTCCAATCATGAGCGGAGCTGTGTCTGGAAGGCGGGTCCGAATGAGTGGGCGGTGATGATGTCAAACAGTGGGCGGCGACAGTGGGCAGTGATGACTTAGACTTAGGGCAGTCTGACGACGCTGCATTCTGGGAGATCGGGGAGCAACTCTGGTATGTCTGTGTGCCTGTGGAGGGGGAGTGGTTAGTGGAGGTGGGAGACCCCAACATCTCCGCCTTTAATATTTAAAAATTTAAAATTTTTTGGACTGGCACAAAAAATATATTTATTTCCTATTGACCTGCCCAGGAGTAGCTTGAGGAAGAATTTTGGTGTAAGGCCAGTCAGAATTTAATTTTACCACTAGGGATCCTTTAGTAAGTTCTCAATTAGGAAGACCTGATTTGGGTGTTTTGTTCTAACAGATCTCGTGAAAAATGCATTCTGCCCTAATGCCAGTACTATTTAAGACCAAACAACGAAATAATGTTTAGATACTGAAGAGTT
>NW_018392360.1:28705-42067 GCF_900095145.1 Mus pahari | reverse complement strand
AAAAAAAATAAACATTTTGAAGCAATTTAATTTTTTGTTGTAAAATCTTAAATATTACAATTTTATTTAGCATAACCAAAACCTTAGACATCAAAAGGATACGGTCTCTGAGAGCAGGATTCCAGGGAAACCTTTTGTAGAGGTCATAGCTAATACTTACCACGCTGAAAATTTAAACTCTTAGCTTAATGTATTAAAGCAGAGACAATAAAAATTATTTTTATATACTGTAAGCTGTATAAGCTATACTTAGAGGCAAAACATATTAATGATAACCAGTTTACCAGAAGCAAACCNTTAACAATTATCAAGTAAAAACAAACTCTTTAATAATCTTATATGAAGTAGGCAAGTCACCTGCAATGCCTATAAATTTTGAATTAAATCTTTACTATTAGCAGCAAGTGGACAGTCTCCCTGAAGGTAGGGGGTGTGGCCACAAGAACTTCTTTGTTGCAGTTTTTGAAACAAAAGAAAAACCTGCGGTTTGTGAGACAAAGGAAAAGCCAGCCAAGGCCATTTTGANCTTAATCCTCACCATGTGGGAAGGTAAAGCCCAATTTTAAAACACCTTATCAAACTTTGACTTTAACCCTGAGTTAACCAATTTAAAGCTAACCACTTGTAACCAAAGTTATAACCTTTAATGAACATCAATAACTTAAGCCATGTAGAGCATTTTTTATAACCTTAAAGCAGTCAAAGACTGAAATGAAGCGGCTACCCGAATTTTAAATTTAGACCACAGAACTTTAGACTCTTTAAAAAGCAGTTTTTCGCAGGAGCCCTCCTGCTGGGTTTGATTTCTGGTTAAGCCTCAGCCTCCTCAGGGTTGCAGCAGCAAGACTGCGAAAGTAAACACGAATTTAGCAAGCTCTAATATCTTTAGACATGGAACACAGAATGGCCACTCATACAGACAATGAAACAAGAACGCACATGACTTGACACATAGACAATTGGTGCACCAGACATAACAATACAAAAAGGTATCAAACTTTTACTGTAGGAGTCCAGAGCGAAAGCCAGAAGTCTCTGTACTTTGGTCTGTCTCCAGAAGAATATTACTCTACATTTACTCTCTAGGCCGTGGCCAGGAGGATTTTAAAACTTTTTCTTTTAAACCCAATTTTTCCCTGCCTGAGTACAGTCTGTAGGACTGCGGACAAATGCCTGAATGTCTCATCCTTGTGCACTGCCCCCTGAGGAATGAGGTGTCGGGTTAAACACTTCATTTCTCAATTTAAATTTGTGCCTCTAAATACCTTTTTACCCCGGGGTGCACCATTTCATACTCACTACACATGTGAAGCTCCATGGCAGTGCCTGCCTGGTGTTTCCGCCACATTCAGCCACATGGGGTGCCACATGTGTATTTCTGCGTCACGCCACTTGTGTGTATCTGCGTGGGCAGAAAACACCTTGGACTGGGTTCGTACTGAAGGGCTAAAAATCCTAAGATCAGAATGAGCTGCCAGGAAAAAATGAATGCCCTGGAGGTTTGCGCCGATCAGAGCATTATTATTTATTAATCAGACAAGGGAGAACCCTTAGCCCCCTCCCATGTCCCTCTAAGTCTCTCTATATCGCTCTATGGTGCGTGGTCCGATCATGAGCAGAGCTGTGTCTGGAAGGCGGGTCCGAATGAGTGGGCGGTGACAACATCAGACAGTGGGCGGCGACAGTGGGCGGTGATGACGACTACGTAGGGTGGTCTGACAACGCTGCATTCTGGGAGATTGGGGAGCAACTCTGGTATGCCTGTGTGCCTGTGGAGGGGGAGTGGTTAGTGGAGATGGGAGACCCCAACATTTACTAACTCTACATCCAATAGAGGGCTAATATCCAAAATATATAAAGAACTCAAGAAGTTATACTCCAGAGAACCAAATAACCCAATTTAAAACTGCAGTATAGAACAAAACAAAGAGTTAAAAACAAAAGAATCTAAAATGGCCATGAAGAACTTAAAGAAAATGTTCAAGATCTTAAATCGTCAAGGAAATGTAAATCAAAATAACCCCGAGATTCTTCCTTACATCAATCACAATGGATAAGGTCTTAACTTTTAAGGATGGAATAGTTAATATGACTCCAGGATATTTTGCTCCTCCATTTAGAGAAAAAATTTGAGCAATGAATTTTGAAATCATGCTGATCTATGTTATATGAATCTATTCATGTATTATATTAACTACTTTTCCCATTGCTATGACAAAATACCTACCAATAAATAAAGAATGTACTTACTTTAGCTCACAATTTAACATGGTATAATACATCATGACATGGAAGATATGAGAATTTATGGTGGCAGGGATTCTTGGCACTCAGCTTATCTTTTTGTTGTACTCCTTTTTATTTACTCTGTGACCCAATCTATGGGATAATCCATTCCACATTTAAGTTGGGTTTTCCAAGTTCTATTTAAAAACTCAGAAATTACCCTCACAGAAATGTCAACGATGTGTGTCCTTGGTGATTCCATATCAACCCAAACTGAAAATTGATTACTTATTTGTGATATATTACATGCATTGTAAGTAAGGCCCTGGAATCTATGTTATCAGAATTAACTGATAATATTGCTCATTGTATTCTAAACAATAATTAAAATTATTTTCATTTGTTCTATGACCCGACCTGCAGGACTTAAAGAACAGTGTTTCTGAGGGAAGGGAGTTGCAATGACAAATTTGGGATCAGGAGATGGCGAAGGAAGGACACAAGACAAAAATTCCTGTTCAAGTCTCATTTACTCTTGGGAAATGGAGGATTTATAAAGCTGAAAACCACAATAAGTATTTCCTCAGGTACACAGACCAAACCAGTGCTTGAGAACACATTGACATCAAAGGAATTGTAATGTGTCTGGAGAATCCCCTATAATAAAATGTCCTGATAGGTTTATGAGAACAGAAGCAAGATAGCAGAAGAAACAAAGGAGTGTCAGTTAATAGATGATGGCCCATGGGGAAGATGGAGATTGAGATGCCAGGGACTTTGGGGCCCCAACAGTGCTATCCATACTTAATTCTTAGAACATGAGTTTGGAGCTAAGATGAAAGGATGGACTATCCAGAGACTACTCCACCCGGGGATCCATCCCATCATTAGCCACCAAACCCAGACACTATTGCATATGCCAGCAAGATTTTGCTGAANGGACCCTGATNTANCNGTCTCNTNTGAGGCTATGCCAGTGCCTGGCAAANACAGAAGTGGATGCTCACAGTCATCTATAGGATGTAACACAGGGCCCCCAATGGAGGAGCTAGAGAAAGTACCCAAGGAGCTGAAGGGGTCTGCAACCCTATAGGTGGAACAACAATATGAACTAACCAGTACCCCAAGAGCTTGTGTCTCTACCTACATATGTAGTAGAGGATGGCCTATTCGGCTATCATTGGGAAGAGAAGCCCCTAGGTCTTGGAAACTCTTTATGCTCCAGTACAGGGGAACTCCAGGGCTAAGAAGTGGGAGTGGGTAGGTAGGGGAGCAGGGCAGGGTCAGGGTATATGGGACTTTNGGGATAGCATTTGAAATGTAAATAAAGAAAATATGTAATAAAAATAAGAAATATAATAAATTAAAAAATGAAAAAAAAGAATGAGAGAGAGCAAGATTTATTCATAGTTAGAGTGCCTTGAAAAATTGTCCTGATTGAATATTATTCCAAAATTGACCAAGAGTTCTATCAATTACCAGAAAGTTGCTGTTGCTTTGGACTTAGTTTCACTTTTAATGAAAGGTATGAATAGATCAAAATTTATTTTTTCTGGAATGCAATGTGCCTTTAAGGGAGGCCAATTCAAATAAGAATGATGCAGCCAAAGTGTGGTCTTTGATAGCCGAAATTCAGGTGTACTGACTCAATTTATGTAAATGGGGAAAAGTGTAGCAAGAAACCAGATCTGGAACAATAAACTTTTTTTGGCCAAGACTGAACCAAGGACATTAACAGTTTCTGGTCAAGTACATGGACAAGAATTAGGAGTGCTCACTTTCAGCATCAATGTCACAATGCTCTCTGACCAGTTTCTATCTCCAATTCTTATAAAAAATGTTAAGCTAGTAAGGCAAAATTGGGTGGTTTCATTCAGACTCTGAAGACTTCTAGCTCTCACTGAGAAAGGACACTGTAAAAATTGGCTAACAATGTATTGATAAATGATGACAAAATTACAAATACTTAAAATCAATTTTTGTTTTCCCCTCAGAGATCTTGAAAGTAGAAAATTACAAGATTTAGATGAACATACGTTACATGAATAATATATTTGTACATAGAGTTAAACAAGGAGCTGACCCAAAATTTGAGGTAGCAAGAAGAATGTTATAAAATGAAAATGAAATTGAAATAGGGATACATAAGGGGATGAGAGATGTTAGTTTTTATGCTCTTAATCTATGAAAGCACTCAAACAGAATTTGTTTGCCTCCTCTCCTTAGAATTGTATGAAATGTGTTTGCTCCCTATATTACTATAAGAAAACCACAAAACAAACATCTCCAGGCACAGGATAAGTTCAGGATGTCTCTAAAATTAAATTGGTCGATGATCTGTATCTTTCCTGAGAAAATTACCCAGATACCTGAGGAAGAAATTCTAAAATAGTACTTTCTGGGGCAGGAAGGAAAGATGAGGAAAATTAATTGGACACATGAAAAGAAATCAGGCCCAAACTCTTGGGTCTATCCTACCTTTCTTGCTGATAGAGGGCCAAAACACTGCAATTGCTAAAATTGTCAACAAAGATAATATGTGTTTTCCTAAACAAACATGCACACACACATTCTCTCTCTCTCTCTCTCTCTCTCTCTCTCTCTCTCTCTCTCTCACACACACACACACACACACATCTATAGAATCAGAGTATCAGAAAAATAAAAAAGAACTGTTTGTGTTATTCCTCGTCTCCATTCTGAGAACTATTTTATATCAGGTTGTATTGCAAAGTTTTCTTTCCATTATTGTCACAACTTTAATAGAAATTTATTAAGTACCTTGTCTTGAGAGGCCAAACCTACTCCATCTTAGGACTGGACTCAATCTTACAAAAAAAAAAAATCTTGAGAACTTGACCTACAGCTGAACCCTCCAAGAAGTTGGTGTCTTCCAAGCTTGAGCTTAAATAAACAGACTCTAGTGTGATTGCATCAGAATCTGCTCCTTGGTGGTCTTTTGGGGGTACACAAATGCTTCCTGGCACAACAGGCTCTTATAAAATGTTGCTTAATTCTTTTGGGTAGAAGCATCAATATAGTGAAAGACTCTCTAAAACTTTTTTTTTCTACTTTCACTATTCTTTTAAAAATTTATGCATTGAATCTGGAGAGATTGCTCAGTGGTTTAGAATAATTGCTTCTCTTTCAGAAAACCCAAGTTTCATTCCCAACACCCAGACTGGGTTGGTTACAACTAACCACAGCTCTAGATACAGGGCATCTGATACACTCGTCTGGCTTCTGTAGACACCTGGCTACACATTGCATATGTACATGCAAAAACTCACATATACAAGCAAATAAAAATAATCTTTAAAAAATCTATACCTTCATATTGTTACTTTCATCTCTTCCCATTTTATTTTCATCCATGTTTGCTCCAAAATGAGCACAAATAAGAACTTGTTACAGATATAAATTCTTAGGACCCTAGTCATACTTGCTGATTCAATATCTTTAGCAGGGAAGGTAATAGTGTGCTAGAACAAATCCTCTACTTTAAAAGAACATGTTGTTTTGGTGTAAAATAACTAACACTATATGGCAATAAGAACAGATGGGTTCTTGCATAGAGTAATAAAATATAGCTATTCCAACACCTCTCCTCTCTGACAGAAATATGTTCTTCTCTTTTATGTTTGTTGTTAGAAGAAATATGTGATTATTATAATACAAGATTTTGTAGAATTTGTAGAGTAAACTATAGATACAATAGTGGTGTACAGGTTTTAAAAAGTGAAAAGAGAATGAAATGTTTCTGAGAGTTAAAAATTGGCAGTATGTTAGCACTATATTTATAGAAAATAGACATTTAATACCAAACACATTTCATCTGTGGTTTTTTTACAGAGCAGCTTTTGGGGGTTGAATTTATCCTTGGACAGAACTATTTCTGCCTGTGCTTTCTCTAACCCTTTTAAGATTCCTGTATTTTCCCCTTAGAATTTGAAATTCTAGAGATGTCCTGTGTGAACTAAACCATATAGACATTGAAAACATCTACTGGTCTTTGTTAGATCCCTTTGTCATCTTCAGTTCAATGCAACAACTAACATAGAACATATGAATGAAGTTGCAGGAAAGTAATGTGTCTTTTTGAAATTAACCACAAGAGTTCACAGTGAGTAACCATTTCAGTGAACTTTTGTACTGTGAGTAAGAGAGAAAGAGACTAATTCCTGGATGAGGAAGACCTCCTTAAGCATGGAAACTTGGGTCCATTGTCTTAGTGTATCTCCTTTTCCTCCCCATAAAAGCTTTTTCTGTTCATCGGCAAGTTCCTGAATAGAGGTTTGACTTGACATATCCTATGAATTCTCATTATGAACTGCTTTTGACTTAACATGATTTTTTTCTTTCTTACTAACCTCAGTTTTCCAAATATTACTTCTATCAGGAGTAGATAGAAGGGCTTCCATATTTGTTTCAATATTATTTAATGATTAAGGAAACTTGACCTTATATTTTATGTAATTATTAAAAGTTTACTTTGGTACCATGTTCAGAAATATAATGATTAAGAACCCAAACTATATATATATATATATATATATATATATATATATATATATATATATATACCTGTAAGTAAAATAAAATTTATCTTTTCAAACTTAAATTATTTGGATTCAGGACAAATAATTTGTGACACCATTATTACTACATGTAAAAGTATAGTAAGATATTGGATTCTACCAATATCCAAGTGATTTTCTATTTATAGGAATAGTAATAGTTAATTTATGTAGAAAAAATTAAAAATGCGTCAGAATAAAAGCTGCAAGACTCAAAAATTTCAGATGACACGTCTGTTGATTAAACCTGAATAATGATAACATACTGAATAATGATAAAATGTAATGTTCTACTATAGAAAACACTAAAGTGATTTTTCAATTTTCAGACGTTTTAGATGTTTACTCTGAATCATGCCTTTTTTTAGTCTTTTAAAAAATTCCTCTAGGTAATAAAAGCAAAAAACTAAAATTCGACTTTTTAATTAGGAAATGAATCAGGGTGTTAATGTTAAGGTAGAAATTAAAATCTAGGTCAATTTCTTAGCAAGAGTTTTGTAATGGAGATGTTCTCATGAAGGTATAATTTTTTTGCAAGTCATGATCTTGGGAATTATCACCTAAATGAATTAGTTAAATTAAAATAAAATTAATCAGAGGTAAAAGAAGCAGCCAAAAGAAGCATGGTAGGGCTATATGCTAATCTATACACCATGATTTCTCTTCGATAAGTAGAAATTGAAATGAATTGTAGAAGCCAATGAGGCAGCAGAGAGATGGTTGATTATAAATTCTAGCCAATGGCCTAGATATGTCATTCTCCATGAAAGGCATGCTGTCTGATGTTGCATTTTCCATTAACAAATGGGGCAGCAGAACACCAATGTACATGCTTCCCTGACTCATTTTCATGTCACCATTTATAACTTTGCACTGCCCTGTAGCATTGCAGCACCTTTCTTCCAAATGAGGAATATGTGGCAGTAATAATTTTTTGATAACACCCTAGCAATTACATGACCCTTGAAAGACTTCTTTTCAAGTTTTAAAACTCAAGTTTCATTCCTTGAATGTGAATCTAATCTAAATTTGGCTTTGAACCTAGTTACTAATTTTTTCTTTTTTGACAAATATTGTGTAGGATGGTAAAATAAAGCCAAAAGGAAAGAGGAGGCAACCAATAATTTGCTTCAAGTAGCTTAATGAATAAAAATAATTGCCTGTCTGAGAAATCCATTACCCAAACTGGGCTGCCCTTTCTGGCTTCAGCAGAAGAGGATGGGCCTAGCCCTGAAGAAACTTTATGTGGCAGCGTGGGGGGATAGAGACAGGGCAGCGATCAATCAAGATGTAACGTGAATTAATAAATAAAACATAAATCTTTCCTCCAAAACAAAAAAAAAGTAAACAAAATCACATAGTCTTAGTAGTCACAGAAAAAGGTCTATGATTATTTTTTCAGTAGAATACATTTCATTCTAAATGAAAAATGTATTGTCTTGAAGGTGTAATATTATAGTTAGCAGCAACAACAAAACAAATCTAGTAGTGTATTTTGTGTGTAAATACGTGTATGCTTCAGATTTAATTGGTACTTGCAGTTACATATATATGCAAACATCCTCTTGATTTCTTTTCAAATTTTATATTTTTACCCAAAGAAAACAATCTTGCAATAGACATAAGCTTTATGTCATTTTGATGTATTGCTACATATGATATAGTTTTTAAGTTTTTTATATATACTGCATATTAACATCATTCCCATCCTCCCTATTCAAACTTCTTCTCCTGGGCACAGTAAAACTTTTTAAATTCATGGCACCTTAAACTTCATTATTTTTACATATAGATTTATAGCTAAAACTTGATAAGTTCATTTAGTGTAGCTCATATGTTTAGGGTTGATTATTTGGAATTGGATAAGCTATTGGGGAGCTGAAGAGACTAATTCTCCCTCTCTCAGCAGTTATTAATTGATTGTAGTTCTTCTGCTACTGGTGTGGCCTAGAGGGATCTTACAAGATTTTTCCCCATTTGAGTTTACTTGTCAGTCAAGGACATCATTGATCAGGTCCCAGTTACATACAGGAAGTATTATCTCATAGCAGATGCTTTGCTTATTTAGCTCTAATGATGTTTCTGCTCCTTCTTCCAAAATCTTCCCTGAGCCTTAGATGTAGGATGCTTGTTATAAATGTATGAATTGGAGATGAGCATCCTGTAGACAGTTGTTTTCTGCAGTATGATCAGGAGTGTATTTCTGTACTAGTTCCTATCTGCTGCAAAAATGTGCTTCTCTGGTAAGGCTTGAGAGCTACATTTTTTCTGTGGGGCTAAGAATGTTGGTTAGGAAAATGATAGCAGTAGGTTCCTTTCCAGTAACAGAGCCTATACCCTACAAATTTGGATAGATAGATAGATAGATAGATAGATAGATAGATAGATAGATAGATATAATTTTGTAGTTATACAATCTTAATATTTTAATATTGTGTCTATTTTTGTAGGTGTGAGAGGGTACAAGGAAGGTGAACCTTGGAATTTAAAGCCAGTGCAATCAGAGTGGATTGTATGAAATCCCCAAATAATTAATAAACATACTATCCTGAGAGAAAAGGAATAGCTAATTTATTGTTAATCGACCTTATAAAGTATAAAATAAAATTAATTTGATAAAATAAAAAAATAAAAATAAAATAACTACTTCTATCCACTCCCCACAAAAATAATTGCTCTTTTATCCTCAATAATTCTGGGGTATAAAATTAAAAGGTTCAAATGATGTGTAGTAAGGTTTTAGTTATCAAGTACAGGAATATAAAGAAGATAAGCTTAACAAGGCAAGCAATTACTAATAGAGATGGGAAGAATAGAAATGTGAAAGGGAAATAAAAGGATAAAACAAATACAGATGAATATGGTAAATGAGGAAGATCTAGTTAAAGGTATAATTAAAAAAAGAAGGGGGAAGAAGGCTATAGAGAAAAGCAGTCAGCCAACCTAAGTAGGCTCAGTACCTGATAGAATGAATTCAAGTGAGCCCCTAGCTGTAGCCCATGCTATATAATTTGGGAAAGCTTGTCTAAGAAAACAAAGCAAAAAAAAAAAAAAAAAAAGAAAAAAATGTTTTTAAAAAGAACACAAAGGAGAAAGAAAATAGGGCTGAGAAAATCTGGTTAATAGAATCAAAACTAGACATTAAATTATAAAGCATAAAAATGATCTCTATACTAACTCTCACCCAGGTGCTTATGTAGATGCAGCAGATGCTCTTTAAGCAAGGTCTCAAAAAAAAAAAAAATCTCATGACTTACTGTGAATTAACAGAGTGTGCCATGGAGGGAAGGCTCTTTGCCCTAAAGTTTCCTCTAACTGCTGATTCAGAAATCTTTTAAAGATAGCATCATGTTACTGCTTTTGTTGAGTGTTGGAGAAAGTAGTACACAGATTCATCTCTAGTTGGATTATGTATTGCTACATTCTCTCCAGTAGTGACAAGCACAATAGGCCCCCCAAAAACTGGGCCCTGTCCTGAGGTGAAAAGTTAATGGAAACTTAGTCTCCTGGAATCGTGGCATCCTGTATAATGAATGCTCCAATGTCCTTGCTTTAGTTGGAAAACAGATAAATGTGCTTTCCCTTAATACATAGCCAAGTTAGATCCTAGGCAGTCAGTCCTTGAGCAGACCCTGGGTTTAGGTAGCTAAGTCACTGCCCTACACAGGAATTTACCATTCTCTAGGAAGAAGGACGTTTATGATCTAAAGATGTACCAGAGGCTGGGCGTGGTGGCACACACCTTTAATCCCAGCACTCGGGAGGCAGAGGCAGGCAGTTTCTGAGTTTGAGGCCAGCCTGGTCTACAGAGTGAGTTCCAGGACAGCCAGGGCTATACAGAGAAACCCTGTCTCGAAAATAAAGAGGAACCAGAGTAGATACTTAGAACTATAGATAGCTGAGTTATACCCATACACAAGTATTTACAGTGGTCTAAGGGAAAGGTGGACTATAGGAACTATGGCAAGGGTATGAAGCCCTTGCCCCAGGCTACAAAGTTTAAGCTGACTTTAGGTGGAGCTGTTTTTGATCCCAGCTATTAACATCGAATTTTATCCCAGTTGGTTCCTGCCAGTCCTTCCCTGTTTGCATTCCTCTGTTTTGTGTAACTTCCCTATTTTCTTCTGTATAAATAGTCTGATGCTCGAATTGACAAATTACATTCAGATACCACACTCCCTTGTGTCCTTATTTGTTTGTCACCCCACATTCACCAAATCCTTGCTCACCTGCAACCAGAGACCCAGTTCCACACAGATCAGGGACCCAAGTGAAGTCCATCTGCAGCAGTTGGAGTCTTCGAACAGGGACACTGGGGCAGTTCAGTCTTCATTTCTTTCTCCTTTCTTTTCCTCTTCTGCATTATTTTTCTCAAGCAAGGATGGGATTTGTCAACCACGCTGCCGAAGGGCCGGTAGCTAGACCAGTTAAGGACGAAAAATCAATTTTACCATGGGCCAATCAGAATCAAAAGGGAAAAGATTGTTTCTGTTGGTCTTTAAGCACATGTTGTTTGGCAGAGGCCTAAATGTCTCAGATAAATCCTTACAAGAATTTTATTATTTCGTGCAAAAAATCAGTCCTTGGTTTCCAGAGGAGGGAAGTTTGACATTGGAGGTTTGGAAGCGAATAGGTAAAGATATGAGGAGGTTTCATGAGGAGAATTCATCTAGGGAAGTCCCCAGTAATGCCTTTACTCTGTGGCAACAAATGAGGAATATATTGACTGAGAAAACAGACTTAGAATTTCTTGCAGAAGAAGCTCCCTCAGAGTCCTCTGAGGAAAGCTTATAAAATAGTGAATCAGAGACAACTGATGGCGAAAGTGATGAGAAGTGGGAAGAAAGAGATCATTTCCATAGCCACTGTAAGCAGGAGTCTTTAATGGCAGCACCAGTCACCCTTAAACCTGCAACAAAACCACATCAACTTATGCTGCAGGTTGGTTTTGATGATGCCATGGCAGAGGCAAAAAGACAAGGAGATTTTACTCTCACTTGCCCAGTAATTTGTGTAGAAGGTAGCAAGCCTCATTGGGAAACTTTGCCATTAAAAACTCTTAAGGAACCAGTCGCCAGTAAAGACACTGGGCCCCACTGCACCTTATACCTTACAGGTTTTGGATGTAGTAGCAAGCCAGTGGCTTATTCCTTACAATTGGCATCTAACAGCAAAGTCTACTCTCACTCCCGGAGATTATATTCTCTGGAGAACGGAGTATGAATAGAAGGCCAGGAAGTTAGTACAGTAAAGATCCTCATGGAAATGTGGAACTAAGCCCACGATGTCCATGCTTCTTGGGCAAAAGGACTATGCTAAACCAGCAGCGCAACTAAAAATTCCAAAGGCAGTGGTGGAGAAAATTAATCAGATAGCTGTATCCAGCTGGCAGAGCTTACCCCAGCCTGGGGCTAAGTCCACAGTCCTTTCAGGAATTAGGCAAAAGCACGATGAATCTTATGAGAATTTTGTGGCTAGATTGTAAGAGGCAGTTTCTAGAATGCATCCCCCCTCGGAAGGGACTGATATATTAGTGAAACGATCAGACCAATCTGTAAGACAGTCTCCCTACAAGATTACATTAAAACATGTTTAGACGCCTCACCAGCCATAATAAAGGCCTACGCTGTAGTGATGAAGGGACAGAAATTGAGTGCCTATGTCAGAAATACTTATGGGAATAGAAAGCATTCTCCAGGGAATGAAATGACATGTTTTCAGTGTGGAAAGCTGGGGCACCTGAGAAAAGATTGGAGAAATTGCTCAGGAAACAAAAAGTACATTCCCCCAGCCCCTGCCAGCATTATGGCAAAGGAAGGCACTGGAAAAATTAATGTCAATCAAAGTTCCATAAAGACTGGACTCTGCTCACTAGAAGCAGGTGAAATAAATAAGACAAAAAACTAAAGGGGCAGTCTCTTAACCTGGTTCAGAAACTGTGGACCTCATCATAGGACACAGCCTCAGTTATAAGAAAAACTTCATGTTATGGATTCTGATAATTTAGATAAAATTAAAAGTTATGGTTAAAGCATTAAAAAGAGATTTCATAAAGAGCAAAATATAGCTCAATTCTTACTGTTACTTTATTTACAACTCCCCAATCTTACATTGTGGCAAAAATTCATAGATAAGGCTTTATTGGAAGTTTAAAAAATTTTCATATCCTCAAGCATATAGAATTCATTTTGTGGATGGCATTTTTCTTGGTTGCAGAAAGTGGAGAGTGTTTTGCAAATGGCTGTAAAATGTTTGACTAAGTGTGGGCTGATGGTAACTTCAAAAATAATTCAGCATGGTAAACTTTTAGGCTATTTGAGACGTTTAGTAAATAGAGATTGTGTGTTTTATCAGCGAATTGCCCTAAGATTAAATAAATTGGAAGTTTTGCATGCTCACCAGAAGCTGTTAGAGAATTTAGGGTTTTAATCTTGGTTTGACAAGCCGCCTCTTATAAACAAGAAAGGAAAGGAAAGGAAAGGAAAGGAAAGGAAAGGAAAGGAAAGGAAAGGAAAGGAAAGGAAAGGAAAGGAAAGGAAAGGAAAGGAAAGGAAAGGAA
>NW_018392360.1:0-28440 GCF_900095145.1 Mus pahari | reverse complement strand
GTTTTTTTTTTTTTTTTTTTTTTTTTAAAAAGAGTCTGCAACCTCTCAGTTTTAAGGCAAATAAGCTGATATTTGTTTGTTCCCAGAAAATTCTCTGCAATCATGATTATTGTGTTTAGCAAGTGACAACGTGCTTTTTTATCTTAAGTTTATAGCTAGAAAAGGTAAAATTCTGTGGTCTAAATTTATAAGATTCGTGTAGCCACTTCATTTTGGTTTTTGACTGGTCTTAAGGGTGTAAAAATGTTCTACAAGTCCTTGTCGTAGAATTTTAGCTTATAAGTTATTGGGCATGATTTAAAAGGTATAACATTCATAACAAAAAAGTTAGCTTTAAAATGGTAACTCAGGGTTGGAGTCTTTTAAACACGTGGCAAAAGCAGGCCAAAAATCTAGGCCTCTAGGATACTTCTAATAGAGATAATATTTAATGTGATTTTTTATCCTAGAAACTAGACTCATAAGAGATAAGATTCAAAACAATGTCTCTTTAATGAAGCATTAAAAATTTGCACTGTCATGCATTCATAGGTATAAATTGGCAACCAAACTTTATAACATGATAGTGATGTTTCTAATATTGATTTTAAAGATGATAAATTGTTTTAAAATTTGGCTTTGCTTTCCCAAAGTTGTAGATAATATTCTAACGTTGCAAAAGAAACTTAAAAATTATGGTTAAATTTGCTAATGTTCCATTTACTGTAGTTTGCAGTTTGAATGCAAGCTTAAGACTTTTAACTCACCCATATATTGTTAATCAAGATTATTACAAGAGTAATCATCTTATGAGAGCACTAATAAAGCTCACTTCATACAAAACTAAATCAGAGTTATGTGGATGTTTGTCTTTGTACATAAATTAGACCCTCAGACAATCAGTTTGGCCATGGTTGCTGCCTGGCAGAAGACTACAGTACAAGCAATTTTTTCACAACACTAAAGTTATAAGAAACGTTTTAAGTTTAAGTACTCTTAAGAAAGACTGTCCAAATTAGAGGCATAGACAGTTGAATTGTTCCCTTAGATTCTGTCCTCATTGCCAGAGGGCCAAGATCCTCAGATTAAAAATATTTACATTTGAGTTAATACAAAGTTTAGAGCATCCTCAGGGAAGCTTGGTGCCTAAGGAAGTTCTTGGGATCTCACAGTTCCCTGCCTTCAGGGGGATTTCTTTTTAGCTGAACAACATTTGTTTCAGATCTACCCAGGTGTTGTTCATAATAAAGTTTAAATTCAAAATTTATAAAAGGTCAATCAGGCTGTAGATCTTATAAAGGCATTACAAGATGGCTTGCCTACTTCATATAAAATTAAAAATTTATTGTCTTTGCTTCAATACAAGAAGCTATGAGTTTGAATCTATCAGTGTATACGGTTTCTTAAATAAAAAGTTATTTATTAGCAAATGCCTCTAAAGAAACATTTAGTTCAAATCTTTGCTGTCACATAATGCACTTTAAAGTTCTAGAGAGTAGCTGTTGCTTCAAAAGAGATTAAGACATAACATCTTTTTAATAATTAGGGTTTTAGTTATCCTAGAAAAATTGTGGTACAAGAAAAATTTAAGAAAAAGTAAAAGGGATGATGCTTATTACAAGTTATTTTCGAAAGCTTCCAGGAGATGTTATTTGGCTAAGACCTCACCTTAAACTCACCACAGGAGAGCTTAAGCCTTTGTTAGATGCTATCAAGTGAGATTCAAATTAACTGGTGAGAAACAAAGAAGCTTTGCAGAAAGTAGAGAAAGCTGTGATCAATTGTTATCAGTTATAATCAATGGTGAATAAATACTAGCTGCTTATTTTAGTTATGGTTATTAAATGTGCCCACAGCAATTGTTTGGCAAGAGAAACGTTAATGTAAAATCATCTTTCTTCACCTCAAAGTAAAGTTTTAACATCCTATTATAAGTCTGCTGTGGTGCTAACAAAGAATTGTAAAATAAATTCATGTATTTTAGAAAAACTACAACAAAAAATTGTGTCTTAAAAAGTGTCTGTTCCTTGTTCCAAACAGCAATTAAGTTGGTTATTACAAAATATTGATATTTGACCTATTGCATACCATCATTTCAAATACAATTGATAATCATTATCCTAAAAGAGAAGTTAAAATTGCTTTTATGCATGCTTTTGTATCTTTTATAAATTCATAAATGCATGCATCCCATTTACTCTATTCAAAAACAGCCCTTCCATGGGGAAAGTATATGTGAATTGGATCACATGTTAATCTATTGAGTTTCCTCTTGCTTCAGCACAGATAATTAAATTGTGTGCTGTAGATGGTGTTTTAAAATGTTGAGTAGGAGCTGGTGAGATGGCTTAGCAGGTAAGAGCACCCGACTGCTCTTCCAAACGTCCTGAGTTCAAATCCCAGCAACCACATGGTGGCTCACAACCATCCTTAACAAGATCTGACGCCCTCTTCTGGAGTGTCTGAAGACAGCTACAGTGTACTTACATATAATAAATAAATAAATCTTTAAAAAAAAATGTTGAGTAATCAAGCTTTAATTTGTATATTAATAGTCAGTATATATCTCAGAGCTTACAATTGCTTAAAATTGTTCATCCCTCAGATACTATAAACTCTGAAAAGTCTCAAATTTGCAATTGTTTATGCATATACAACTCATAAGAAAAAAAATGATGTTCTTTTAAGAAGACTGTCTTTGTATATTTAAGAATTTGTCATAGATTGCCTGGACCTTACCTCTTAAGGCAATGTCACGATAGATTTATGTCCTAGGTAGATTATAGACCTTACACAAGAATAATTGGACATATAATCTAATTTCTTTACATCATCAAAATAGTAATGGCTTAAAATAATATTTTGGTATTTTTAGAAAATGTGCATGTCAAATGGTAAAAATTTGTTCTCAAGTGACCCCAGTTTCTACCTGTTTCCACATAATGCTGTTAATTCTTGAGGACTTATATTTAATTGCTGCAAATAGATACTCTTATCTTTGAATAAATAAATAATTAATTAAATAAAATGCACAGAATCTTGTCTAGGTAAGATAAAAAAGATCCACTTATTGGCACATGGCATGATCCTGTTCAGGTACTTAAAATAGTGGAAAAGTGGGGCAATGTTTCTGTTCTTTTTTCCCACAGAATGCTGCAGGAGCATGCTAGCTTCCAGAGTGATTCGTGCCACAGGCTGACCTGGGAATTCCTGAGTGCCCTGATGATGATGACAGCAAAGCTGTATTGAGAGCACAGAGAAGAAGGAATCAGGGAGAGCACACACTTGCAAGCAAAATGGAGAGACTATCCATATCTCAACCCCAGGCTGCAGCGATGAGAGCCTAAACAACTAAAAAAAGCTGACTCAGGAGGCGAAGGGACTGGTACAGAGAATGGACAAGATGTTTTCATCAGAGACAATGTTTTTGGCCATCTAGGCCAACTCCCCTATAGCTGTAAAACCTTGTGTACCTTACCAGTATGCTATATTGTTAGATATTTTTGACAGTTAAGATCACCACTCTTGACAAGTCTTTTCATATTAACTGTAATTCTTGTCTAATTGTAAAGATCCTAACTTAGATAAGGAATCTGCTGTTATTAAAAAGACCTACTTATATTTTGCTGCCTGTAGAGTTAGGAAATGATCCTTGGTTTGAGAATTCAGGATTGAAAACTTTAAAAAGGTTAAATGAGATTATTAGACCAAAGAGATTTGTTGCAGCTCTGATTTTGGGAATTACTGCTTTAATTGCGATTTTAACTTTTGCAGTATCTACCACAGCTTTAGTTCAGCAACTACATACTGCTCATTTTGTTAATGAGATGCATAGGAATATTTCCGTAGCTTTGTCAGAGCTACATATTATAGATAAAAATTTGGAGGCTAAGGTTAATGCTCTAGAAGAAGTAGTATTAGTGATGGGACAGGGTATTGCAAATATTAAGGTAAGGTTAGCTACTGTCAGGCTTCATTTCACAACATGTGTGTCACACCATTACCTTATAATGCAACAACTGACTGGGAAAAGACTAAGGCTCATTTGCAGGGAGTATGGAGAGATACTGATATTTCACATGACATGGAACAGTTAAAAGCAGAAATTTCAGATATAGCAGAAGCCATTTGGGTACTTGGAACATTGATGAATGGGCCAGAGATTTAAAGAATAAACTAAGTGTATTGAACCCCTTGAATTAGGTTCAATATATAATCTTGCTTGGTATTATTATTGGCATTATTTTATTAGTAATCATTGTGTTTCCACTCATCTTTAGAGTTCTTCTAAGATCTGTAGCCACCATGAGGTGGGACATCCTGGAACTTTGTCTAAAAAATAAAAAACAGGGGGAACTGCTACATTCTCTCCAGTAGTGACAAGCGCAACAGGCCCCCAAAAACCTGGGCGCTGTCCCGAGGTGAAAAGTTCATAGAAACTTAGTCTCCTAGAATCGTGGCATCCTGTATAATGAATGCTCCAATGTCCTTGCTTTAGTTGGAAAACAGATCCATGTGCTTTCCCCTTAATACATAGCCAAGTTAGAGCCTAGGCAATCAGTCCTTGAGCTGACTCTGGGTTTAGGTAGATAAGTCACTGCCCTACACAGGAATTTACCATTCTCTAGGAAGAAGGAAGTTTGTGATCTAAAGAGGAACCAGAGTAGTTACTTAGAACTATAGATAGCTGAGTTATACCCATACACAAGTATTTACAATGGCCTAGGGGGAAGGTGGACTATAGGAACTATGGCAAGGGTATGAAGCCCTTGACCCCAGCTACTAAGTTTAAGCTGACTTTAGGTGGAGCTATTTTTGATCACAGCTGTTAACATTGAATTTTATCCCAGTTGGTTCCTGCCAGTCCTTCCCTGTTTGCATTCCTCTGTTTTGTGTAACTTCCCTATTTTCTTCTGTATAAATAGTCTGATGCTCGAATTGACAAATTACATTCAGATACCTCACTCCCTTGTGTCCATATTTGTTTATCACCCCACTTTCACAAAATCATCGCTCGCCTGCAACCAGAGACTCAGTTCCACAAGGATTGGGGAACCAAGTGAGGTCCATCTGCGACAATGTATCTCTTCAATGAGTACAGATTGGAGGGTAGATTTGAGTCTCTAATATACTTCTTTGATTTTGAAAAGTTACATCCTCTTACTGGTGCATCTCACATACATATCAGCCTCCCCTCTTTCTCTCTCTCTCTCTCTCTCTCTCTCTCTCTCTCTCTCTCTCTCTCTCTCTCTCCTATCCCTCCCTTCATCTACTCTATCTCCAATGTTCTTATTTCTCTCTTTTGTCTCTTTTGCTTTTCCTTCTTTTGTGTGTCCTGGTACTGAGAATAGAGTGAAATTTTTCTGAATGTCTCCCTTTGTCTTAGGGAAATGGTAAAATCTTCTGTAACTCTTCTTACCATGCAATGGGAGTCCATAAATCCATAACTGAAGCAGAACCGTCAGAACTAGAGACTGTGTTCTACTGTTTTGCTATGTAAAGTTTCATTTCTTCATAGACCTTTGGCATCACTCTTCATATTATAGCTGTTCTCCTATGAGCCTCACTTTATTCCTCAGGCTCAATGATTCTCAACCTTTTTAATATTGTGACCCAAAACCATAATAATTATTTTGTAACAGCTCCATAACTGCAATTTTGCTTCATTTATTAATTGTAATATAAATATTTTTTGAGTTAGAGGTTTCTCAAAGGGTTACAACCTACAAGTTGATAAGCCCTATCTCAAAGAATCTAGCATTTATACAGTGGGTATTGTATGCCAACCTCTGTCTTTTGTTTCTTGTTTTAATGCTTCTTAGAGTTTCATCTAATAAAATCCTGCATGGATGATGAATAACATATTCTGTTTTTTTATAAAAATGTGATAAATTTAAGATAAAAATGACCCAGAGGTCTATAAGTCCTCTTTTTAAAATATTTATGAGAATTTTATATATGAGTATTGCATTGCTTACCTCATATTCATTCCTTTCTCTTTACCTTCAACTTTTCCAGTGCACTTCCCTAATTCCTGTCAAATTTCTGAATTCTTTCACACACATATATATATATGGAAGTATCTTCTCTCTCTCTCTCTCTCTCTCTCTCTCTCTCCCTCTCTCTCTCTTTCTCTTATACACAGAGATATATAGATATAGATAGATATAATAATCTTCTAAACACTATCTTGAGTTGCAAAGATGAAATTTTGACAATATATTAACCTAAATTAGACCTGCACAATCATAATATTGGGTGATATGCCACTGTGAGTAGGGAAAACCTCACAGGGTCCCACACCAAGATGAAGAGCTATAGGCAATCGATGCCTTCTGAAACAAGGAGAATCTGTCTTTAGAGATGAACACTTCACTTGATGGGTTATCCGAACCCAACTAGTACTCATAGGTGAATATGTATGTACCTCTCTCTCTCTCTCTCTCTCTCTCTCTCTCTCTCTCTCTCTCTGTGTGTGTGTGTGTGTGTGTGTGTGTGTGTGTGTGTGTGTGTCTGTGGGTGTCTGTGTGTTCATGTGTATACCATCAAAAATTTTGGTCCTCTGATGATTACAGTTTTTTTCTCCTCCCTTTTCTGAGATGTTTTGTGAACCTTAAGTGTCAGGGTGGTATTGTAGATGTAGGTAATATCCCTTGAAATATTTCATGTCAGAAGTATTTGGCATGTTTATATTCAGTTTTATTCATGCATTTATTCTACCTTTGCTTCAGCACTATTTGTTTAAAAATTATTTCCCCATAATATTGTGTTGATGCTTTTGCCCCAAATCAATTTGCTATGGAAGTTTACCTGTGCCTCTACAATCTTTATTACATTTGATTGATACTTTTATCTGTCTCTATGTTAAATCAATCCTATCACACTATGAATTTATACTGTTTTGTAAATTTTTGGCATAGTTTTTCCTTATATGCACACTTTTACTACTGTACATTACATGAATTCCCTATTAAATTTAGAATCTATTAAATAATATATAGATTTAAGATTTGGACTGAGTTTGGATAGCCAAAAAACAGATCAATTTGTAGACAACTTACATCTACAAAATATTGATTCCATGTATTTGGTATATCTCTCTCTTTAAAATTTCTTTAGGATATTCTGATCTGCACCTGGTTTGGGGCAGATCATCTTCTCTGCCCCTCCCTCTCAGCACAGCACAGTCTGCAGGGCTCCCAAGAGATCTGTTGCAGTCAGTGCAACAGGTAGGATAGCCACCCAAATAACCACAGTAGCTGTGAACCCCAGGTGCCCAGAGGAATTGGGACTCCATTCCACCACCTGCGAACACCACCACCCCTCAAGTCTGCACCTGCTTGGGGGGCAGATCAGCCTGTGTCCCATTCTATCTCAACACTGAATTGTCTGCAGTGCTCTGAGATCTGTTGCAGCCAGTCCAACAATCTACAGAGCACCCAGGAGTTCTGCTGAAGCCAGGGCAACAGTCTGAAAATCTCCCATAAGATCTGCTGCATTTAGGGTCAAAGATCCTTCAGGAGATATGCTGCAACCCAGCGACACAGAAGACAGGCTCCACACAGAGTCATCCAGGCCAGCTAACACCAAAGATAAACCAACAATCAGAGGCAAGCACAAGATCATGAGCAACAGACTCCAATATACTTTGATATCATCAAAAGCCTATCCCACCACAGCAAGCCAAGAATAATGCAAAACAACTGAAAAAAAACTTGATGCTGACCTAAAATCCCATCATGAAGATAATAGAGACCTTTAAGAAGGATATAAATAACTCACATACAAAATACAGGAAAACACAATTAAGCAGGTAGAAACCCCCAAAGAGGAAACAAATCCCTGAAAAAGTATAACAAGGCACAATCAAACATATGAAGTGCAGGCTTGCAGGAGGGACAAACCATAGACAGAGAAAGCAAGACCAGCAAACACCAGATATAACCAGGTGGTGAAAGGCAAGAGTAAAAAACATAAGCAACAGAAACCAAGGATACTTGGCATCATGAGAACTCAGTTCTTCTACCACAGCAAGCCCTGGATACCCCAACACAGCAGAAAAGCAAGACTTTGTTTAAAATCACATCTCATGATGGTGATAGTACACTTTAAGAAGGACATAAATAACTCCCTTAAAGAAATACAGGAGAACACAGGTAAACAGGTAAAAGTCCTTAAGGAGTAAATAAAAATCCCTTAAGGAATTACAGGATAACACAACCAAAAAGGTGAAAGAATTGAATAAAACCACAACTGGAGACAACCCACAAGTGAGAAAACCTAATAAAAGAGATCAGGAGTCATAGATGCAAGCATCGCACACAGAATACAAGAAATAGAAGAAATAATCTCAGGTGCACTCTGTCATCTGAGACCTTCTGTTGTAAGAGCTATAACACTTGGGAAGAGGACTGCTCTCCCAAAATGCCACCTGAAGCTTCCATACACTCCTCCTCAGCTAGTTGGCCTCTCCTTGACCAAGCCCAGCCTGACTTAGCACAGGGCAAAATGGAGCAACTAAGCCTGCACAGTGGAGACAGAGGTGGAACCAACAGTGGCAATAGAAGCTGAAGTATCAATTCCCCCTTCCTGCTCACACTATCTCCTTTTCCAAAACCCTTACACCCAGTCAGGCCAGAGGTCTCTGTGGAAAGCCTCCATTACACAGGCCCACAAATACAAGGAGTAAAACTATACCTCTTAAAAACAAGAACATAATCTTCTTTCAAGAAAACAAGAACAAAAACCAAACAAAACAAAAACAAAAATAAAAACAATATAGCCATACAAATATAAAACTAACATAAAAAAAAAAAAAAGAGGAAGTGCCACAACCCTGCTCCGACCAGCAGAGACAAGGGTGGGGGTGGGGGTGGGGAAACGACAGGAATGCCAAGGAAGGTTTCTCCAACAACTTTCATCTTTATCTTGGGCTCATCCTGTTTTTGTTTTTCATCAGTCCTCTGCCTCTTATGCCTCCCCCCTTTCCTGGATTCAATCAGTGTTCAGCATGCTCTGAACACTAGCCGTGCATGCAGACAGGGCACTCTGTGGTAGGCCAGTGACTCATCAGGGGGACAGCACAGGATCTTACAAGTGCCCAGGCTCAGGTTCTTGGTAAACAGGGATCACAGGGCTTGGCCACACCCCCTTCCCACAAGGAAGTAATAACTATTTCTTAGTATCTCTTAACATCAGTGGACTCAGTTTCCCAATAAAAATACATAGACTAACAGACTGAATATGGAAACAGAATCCAGCATTTTGCTGCATGCAAGAAACACACCTCAGTGTCAAAGATAGATACTACCTCAGAGAAAAGGGCAGGAAAACAATTTTTCCAAGCAAATGGTCCCAAGAAATAAGCTGGAGTAGCCATTCTAAACTGGAATAAAATCAACTTTTGACCAAAAGTTATCCAAAAGGATGAGGAAGGACACTTCTTTTTCATCAAAGAAAAATCTGACATGAAGAACTCTCAATTCTGAACATCTATGCTCCAAATGCAAAGGCAGCCACATCCATAAAAGGAACTTTACTAAAGTTCAAAGCACACAGTACACCTCACACAATAATAGTGGGAGACTTCAACACCCCACTCTCATCAATGAGCAGATCACGGAAACACAAACAAAACAGATACATGGAAACTAACAGAAGTTATGGGACAAATAGATTTAACAGATATCTATAGAACAATTCATCGTAAAAGAAAAGAACCTCATGTTACCTCTCAAGAGCTGACCATATAATCAGTCACAAAACAGGCCTCAACAGATACAAAAATATTGAAATAATCCCAAGAATCCTGTAAGATCACCATGAATTAAGGCAATAACAACATAAATAATACAAAGCTAACATACACGTGTAAGCTGAACAACACTCTACTCAATGATAACCTGGTCAAGGAAGAAATAAAGAAAGAAATTAAAGACTTTTTAGAGTTTAATGAAAATGAAGCCACAACATACCCAAACTTATGGAGCACAATGAAAACAGTGCTAAGAGAAAAACTCGTATTGCTGAGTGCCTCCAAAAAGAAACAGGAGAGAGCATACACTAGCAGTTTAACAGCACATCTGAAAGCTCTAGAACAAAAATAAGCAAATACACCCAAGAGCAGTAGATGGCAGGAAAAACCCAGGACTGAAATCAAACAAGTATAAACAAAAGGAACTATCCAAAGAATCAACAAACCTATGAGCTAGTTCTTTGAGAAATTCAACATGATACATAAACCCTTAGCCAGAATAACCAAAGGGAACAGAGACAGTATTCAAATTAATAAAAGAAGAAATGAAAAAGGAGCTATAACAACAGAAACTGAAGATATTTAAAAATTCATCATATCCTACTACAAAAGCTTATACTCAACAAAACTTGAAAATCTGGATGAAATGAACAATTTTCTAGAGAGATACCAAATACCAAAGTTAAATCAGGATCAGATAAACCATCTAAACAGTTCCATAACCCCTAAAGAAATAGAAGCAGTCATTAAAAGTTCCCATCCAAACAAACAAACAAACAAAAACCCAGATCCATATGGCTTTAGTGGAGAATTCTATCTGAATTTCAAAGAAGACATAATACCCATACTGTTCAAACTAGTCCACAAAATAGAAACAGAAGGAACACTACCAAATGCATTCTATGAAGTCATGGTTATGCTGCCTTTTCTCCCTTGGAGATGGAACAATTTCTGTCTAATCAGGAACTTGTCACAATTTCCTTTTGTAGAGAACTACATAAGAGTTTTTTCTAATTCTCTTGTGTTTAATGTTCTTGAGTGTATATTACTTTTAGCTTCAGAAGGTATCATGTATATTTAAGAGGCATATAACTATTATAAATTATTTTGATAACTTAAAAATAAATTGTAAATAATTTATTTAAAAAATAAATAAATAGACCTTTCACCTGGTCCCCTCAGCTGGGGCAGACTCTTAGCTGGTGTACTCTAGTGAAGACATATCATGGCCCATCCTTGAGGTACCACTGTACTCAGGGAAGCTGGTAAGAACTCCACCCCCTTTCAGAATCTCAAAGCTAGAAGTCTGGTGGACTCAGGATACATCTACCACCAAAACCCCTGCCCTCCCAAATACCACTCTCCTTCTGTCCCTTCTGTCCCTTCTGTCCCTTCTGCCCCTTCTGCCCCTTCTGCCCAGTCCTTTCCACTGTTGTAGACTCTTAGCTGGTCTGCTGTAGTGAAGACACCATATCCTGACTTATCCTAGAGGACTCATTGCACTCAAAGTAGATGAGGATCCACTGCATTCCAAGCAGTTGGACAAAAGCTTGACAGTTTCACTGAAAACCCAACAGTTTGAAGACCTCCCAGGAGATCTAATGCAGCCAGGGCAAGAGATTAACAGCTTTTCTTTCTTTCTTTCTTTCTTTCTTTCTTTCTTTCTTTCTTTCTTTCTTTCTTTCTTTCTTTGTTTTATTTTTGTTTTGTTTTTCTGAAACAGGGTTTATTTGTATAGCCCTGGCTGTCCTGGAACTCACCCTGTAGACCAGGCTGGCCTTGAACTCAGAAATCTGCCTCCCTCTGCCTCCCTAGTGCTGGGACTAAAGGCGTGCACCACCATGCCCAGCTGATCAACAGCTTTTCAGTCACTGTGAAGAGCCCCCAGTTGGAAAGCCCCACAGATGATCTGCTTCAGTCAAGGCTGCAGGCCTACCAGGAGACCTTAAGCAACTCAGGGACAAAAGAGACAGACTCCAGGCAGTCAAGCAGATGATCAAGCACCAGGGATATGGAGATGGTAAAAGGCAAGCACAAGACCAAAAGCAACAGAAGCGGATATATGTGGGCATCATCAGAACCCAGTTCTCCCACCACAGCAAGCCCTGAATACAGGAACACACCTGAAAATCGGAACTCTGTCCTAAAATCCTATCTCATGAATATAATAGAATCCTTTAAGGAGGATATCAATAACTTGCTGAAAGAAATATAAGAAAACATAGGTAATCAGGTGAAGGAATTGAATAATATAATCCAAGACCTAAAAGTAGAAGTAGAAATAATAAAGAAAACACAAATGGAGGCAAACCTGGAAATGGAAAACCTAGGAAAGTGGTCAAGAATTATATACATAAGTATCATCATATCAATGGTATACAAGAGATAAAATAGGGCTGGTGAGATGGCTCAGTGGGTAAGAGCACCCAACTGCTCTTCCAAAGGTGCAGAGTTCAAATCCCAGCAAACACATGGTGGCTCACAACCATCCTTAACAAGATCTGACTCCTTCTTCTGGAGTGTCTGGAGACAGCTACAGTGTACTTACATATAATAAATAAATAAAACTTTAAAAAAAGAGAGAGATAAAAGAAAGACTCACAGGTGTAGAAAACACCATAAAAGAGATTAAAACAACTGTCAAAGAAAATTCAAAACATAAAAAAACTCCTAAACCAAAACATGCAGGAAATTGTGGACCCAAAGTAAAGACCATATCTAAAAACCATAGGAATAGAGGAAAATGAAGAATCCCAGCTCAAAAGACCTGAAAAGGTCTTCAACAAAAGCAGAGAAGAAACTTCCCCAACCTAAAGAAATAGATGGTCATAAAGGTACAAGAATCCTATAGAACACCAAATAAATGAGACCAGAAATGAAAAGTATCTCACCACAAAATCAAATGCTAACTGCACAGAACAAAGAAAGAATATTAAATGATTCAAGGGAAAAGGGACAAGTAACATACAAAAATAGACCTATCAGAAATACACCAGACTTCTCAAGAGTATGAAAGTGAGAAGAGCCCGGTCAGAGGTCATGCAGACTCTAAGAAAACACAAATGCCAGCCCAGGCTACTATACCCAGCAAAATTCTCAGTCAACATAGATGGAGAAATCAAAATATTCTAGGACAAATCCAAATTCAAACAGTATGTATCTGCCAATCCAGACCTGCAGAGTATCCTAGAAGGAAAACTCCAATACAAGGAAGGTACCTGTAGCAAAGAAAGGACAATATATATAAGAATCTCACAACAAAGCCAAAAGAATGGAACCACAAGCACATGAAGTCACCTACAGAAACAAACATAGAAGGAATCAACAGTCATCTATCTTTAATATCTCTCAATATTAATTAACTCAAGTCATTTTTAAAAACCTAACAGAATGCAAATAAGAGCCAGCATTTTGTTGCATACAAAGAACACACCACAATAAAAAGACAGGCACTACCTCAAAGTAAAAGGATGGAAAAAGTTCTTCCAATGAAATGGTTCCAGAAACCAAGCAGGAGTTGCCATTCAATAAAATAGACTTTCAACCTAAATTTATCAAGTGTGATGAAGAAGGACACTTCATATTCATCAAGGGGAAAATCCACCAAGAGCATCTATGCCCAAAATGCAAAAGCAGCCACATTCATAAAAGAAAAGTTACTAGAGCTCAAAACACACATTGAACCCCACACAATAAGAAAGGAAGTCTTCAAAACACACTCTCACCAATGGACAGGTCATTGAGACAGAAACTAAACAGAGACACAGTGAAACTAAGAGAGGTTATAAACCAAAGGATTTAACAGATATCTACAGAATATTTCACCCTAAAAAAAATACACCTTCTCCTTAGTACCTTATCATACCATCCCCAAAATCGACAATATAATTGGTCACAAAATAACCCTTAACCCATAGAAGAAGACAGAAATAATGCCATGCATCTTATCAGAGCACCATGGCCTAAGGCTGGTCTTCAATATCAGCAAAAACTACAGAAAACTCATATACACATGTAAACTGAACAAATCTTTACTCAATGATAACTTGGTCAGGGAAGAAATAAAGAAATTACAGACTTCCTGGAATTTAATGAAAATGTTGACACATCATACCCAAACTTATGGGACACAGTGAAAGCATTGCTAAGAGGAAAGTTTATAGCATTAAGTGAACTTAGTAAAGAAACTGGAGAGATCCTACACTAGCAAATTAACAGGACACCTGAGACCTCTATAACAAAAAGAAGCTAACTCACCAAAGAGTAGAAGGCAGGATAGAGTCAAACTCAAGTCCAAATACAACCGCATAGAAACAAAGAAATCAATATAGGGAAGCAATAAACCAGAAGCTGGTTCTTTGACAAAAATCCACAAGTGATATAAACCTGTAATCAAACTAACTAAAGGGCCAAGAGACAGTATCCAAATTAACAAAATCAGAAATGAAAAGGGAGACATAACAACAGAAACAGAGGAAAGTCAAAAAAATTTCAGATCCTACTATAAAAGCCTATATTCAAGAAAACTGAAAAATCTAGATGAAATGAGTGGTTTTCTAGACAGATCCCACATACCAAAGTTAAATCAAGAGCAGGTAAACTATCTAAACAGGCCCATATCACACAAGGAAATAGAAGTCATTAAAAACCTCCCAAACAAAGAAAGCCCAGGGCCAGATGGATTTAGTACAGAATTCTACTAGACCTTCACAGAAGACCTGATACCAATTGTCCTCAAACTAGTCCATAACATCGAAAGAGAAGGAACACTACCTAAGGAAAGAGAAGCCACAATTACTCTGATACCTAAACCACACAAGGACCCAACCAAAAAAGAGAACTTCATACCAATCTCGCTTATGTATATTGATGCAAAAATACTCAATAAAATTCTTACAAACCAAATCCAAGAACACATCAAAACCATCATTCACCACAATCAATAGGCCTTGGTCATGGTGTCTGTTCACAGCAATAAAACCCTACCTAAGACAGAAGTTGGTAACAGGGACTGGGGTATTGCTGTGGTAGGCCTGACCATGCTTTTATTTGAATGAATGTGGATTTTGGGACTTTGCATTTGGAACACAGTGGAATGCTTTAAATGTGGCTTAATGCATCATCCTGGTAGGAATATGGAAGACTTTGTTGCTGGGAGTAATTTGAAATGTGTTGACCTGGCCCAAGAGATTTCAAAGGAGAAGAATTTCAGAATGTGGCATAAAGACTGTTTTTGTGTATTTTGGTGAAGGATGTGGCTACTTTTTGACCTTGTCTGAAGAGTTTGCCTGAGGCTAAGGTCAAGAGACTCAGATTAATTGCATTGACAAAGGAAATTTCAAAAAAGCCCAGGAGAGACTTTGTTCTCTGGTTAAGTCTTATGAAGAGTTTGAACAAACATAGCAAACTTATATAGGAAAAATATAAAATATATGGTTTGAGTATTAAAGGGGTACCAGGAAGTGAAATTGAGCAAAATCCTGTGTTCTAGGAGATAACAGATTAAGGTAGTGGGACTTTAGGCCAAGATCCTACCCAGCTAAATTTAGATCCAGACATGGTGGTATACACCTTTAATCTCAGGAGACAGGCATGCTGATCTCTGCATTCAAGGTCAATCTACAGAGCAAGATCCAGGACAGCCAAGCTTAGGCAGTGAAGGATTTGTAAAACAGAAAGCCAATGACAATGTAATAGTACAAGTGGGTCATATTCTAATTCCTTCAAACAGCAGAACTCGGCAGTTTCAGCCATGTGGCTCTGGCTCTAGAGTTAAGAATGGAAGGAGCTACTGGGACAATTGATGCTGGTTAGATGGATCTAAGAAACTAGCAATGATTAAGAAGAGACCATCATCACTGAGGTGAAATCTTCTGGGAATTGTTTTCTGGGAGTGCAAAGCTGTGTTCCAGAGATAGCCAACGCTGTACCTCATGCTGTGACTGAACTTGGTAATGTGTAAGAGTCACCCAGATGGTACTGGTTTTAAAAGCATGAAAGGGTTATGAAGAGCAGCTGAGGTTTGGCACTGTGAGAGGCCATGGAAGGCCATTGGTGATGGTGCAACCTCAGTTGTAGCCCAGGACTGAATGGGTCATGCAAAGGATATGAGACTTGGCACCATGAAGAAAGCCTGTGAGAGGCTATTGGTGAAGCCTACTTGGAGTGGAACACCCCAGTATATTGGAAATGTCAGTACCATGGGATGATCACCAAGAACAGCACCCGTAGTGGAGTGGATCAACCTGAGCTTAGAGTGCTACAGAGGACAGATCTGGAGAAGTGATGGAAGCCCTTATGAGGAGCCCCAAAAATAAGTGGAACCCAGACACTGAAACAGGAAGCTATAACATTGAAATTGCCTTGGAGACTCAAAGATGTTAAGATGCCAGAGCCATGGGATACATGCTGAGGAAAGCTGCTAACAGGGAGTGGAAACAGCCCAGGAGAAAGCAGTTTGTTGCAGTCAACAACAATGAAAAAGGAGTGGAGATCTGAAGACCAATTTGACATCAGCCATGAAGATGCAGAGTTTGGAATTTGCCCAGTTGGTTTCCTGTCTTTCTTTGGGGATTACAGTTAAGTGATTGGATGAATCTCAGAAGAGACCTTGAAATTTGGAATTTTAACATTGTTGAGACTGCTATATATACTATGAGGACTTTGAAAATTGGACTAAATGCATTTTGCATTATGCTATGTTTAAGTATGGCCCCCATAGACTCATGTGTTTGAATAAGTCTATGGGTGCCAGGGAGTGGAATGTGATGGTTTGTATATTCTTGGACCAGGGAGTGGCAACATTTGAAGGTATGGCCTTGTTGGAATGGGTGTGACCTGGTTGGAGTAGGTGTGTCACTGTGGGTGTGGGCATAAGAGCCTTACCCTAGTTGCCTTGAAGTCAGTCTTCCACTAGCAGCCTTTGGATGAAGATGTAGAACTCTCAGCTTCTACTGTACCATGCCTTCCTGGATGCTACCATGCTCTCACCTTGATGGTGATGGACTGAACCTCTGAATCTGTAAGCCAGCCCCAATTAAATGTTGTTTTTTATAAGACTTGCCTTGGTCATGGTGTCTGTTCACAGCAGTAAAACCCTTAGACAGAAGTCTTATAGGGCTGGTAAAGGGCATATCTTCTGGACGTTCCCATTGTGGAAGATTAGGTTTTACACAATATATCCACAATAGCATTGCAATTTCCCTAAGTCTTAAAATCCATTTGTCAATACTAAGCCACAGAATATCAGGCATTTCCAAGTCATTTCCAGTAGGCCATCTTTTCATAAACACTTCAACCAGCCATTCAAACAAACTTTTGTCACCTTTTTTAATTGTGCGAGCTTCCCTATTAAACCTAGAATCTCCACTCAGAGGACCCATGTCAATAAACTCAGCCTGCTCTAGTTTTATGTTCCTTCCACCCTTATCCCACACCCTTAAAATCCATTTCCTAAATATTTCCCAGGTTTCTGCTTGAATGAATTAGCAAACTCATTAAGCTCCTTAGTAGTGTAGCGAATTTCCTCATGGACTACAATTTCCACCTTCCCTCTAGGAGCCTGTTTAGCTTTGAGTCTGGTTACAGATATAGAAGAAACTATTGGTGGGCCTTGAGAAACATCAGTATTTTCTTGTCTGGCATTTTCTTCAGTGAAAGTCACTGCTGGTTTATCGGACTCTGCAGAATTAATTTCCTCATGTGGGGAAGGCATTATTTCAATGGGTGGGTCTGAGGGTGCTACTTCCTCAGGTGGGGCAAACCCTTGAGAATCTGAAGATTCTAAATTCCCAACTTCAACATGGTCTTCCCACATATCCCATTGTTTGCCAATTAGTGCCCTTACTTTAACCTGAGTCTGAGTCTGAGACTTGAATTTCCACTGTAGTTCAGCCAACCTTACAATGAGGGTTTCAGTTTGATTTTCTGTAACTTGAGCTCTATCACTACAGGAGAGAAGAGTCTCTTCAAGGACACATTTTTCCCCAGATGCTAAGAGCAGCCAGCCAGTAAACTCATTTTCTAATTTTTTCCCCCATTTTGTAAAAACCTTTGCACACCAAATCACCTAATTCATCAAGAAAATCAAGAGCATTAACTTCTTTAAGTTTGAAATATAGTTTCAACCATGGGTCTTCAAAATTCTCTGAGCTCCCAGGAGGGAGAGAAACTGGAGAGACTTCAGTAGTTGAAGGTGCTGATGGATCAACAATCCAATTCCAGTATTTTAAAAGATTCATCCTTATACTTCTCCTCCTCTAGAACCAATCCTGGTACCAACTACTGTATTAGTCAAGGTTCTCTAATGTCACAGAACTTATAGATAATTTATTGACGACTTACAGTCTGCAGTCCTATTCCCAACAATGGTTCAATAGTAGCTGTGATTGGAAGTCCAAGGAGCTAGCACTTGCTCGGTCCCACAGGGCAAGCAGGCAAAAGTGCAAGAGTGAGACTCCCTTCTTCCAATGTCGTTATGTGGTCTCCCACAGAAGGTGTAGCCCAGATTAAAGGTTTAATTCCAGATGACCTTGAACTCAGAGATCTCCTTGTCATAATCTTCTGGAATCCATAGCCACTATGCCTCAAGATCACCATACCAAGATCCAGATCAGAAACTTCTATCTCCCAGCCTCCAGATTAGGGTCACTGGTAAGCCTTCCAATTCTGGATTGTAGTTCATTCCATATATAGTCAACTTGACAACCAGGAATAGCCTCTACACCCATCAAAATCCCAACACAATTCTTCAAAGACATCAAAAGGACAGTTCTCTAATTCATCTGGAAAGGCAAAATAAATAAATAAATAAATAAATAAATAAAAATAAAACAAAAAGCATGAAACAAAAACAAACAAACAAACAAAAAACAAAAAAAAAACCCAAAAACAAAAACAAAAAACAGAATAGCTAAACTAATTTTTAACCACAAATAACAGCTGGGGAAATCACCAACTCTGAACTCAAGCTTTACTAAAGAGCAGTAGTGATAAAAACTGCATGACATTGCCACAGAGACAGACACACTGATCAATGAAATAGAATTGAAGACACAGAACGAAAACCACACACTTATGGACACTTTATCTTTGACAAATACACCAAAATTATACAATGGAAAAAAGGAAAGCATCTTCAATAAATGATGCTGGTCTACCTGGCTGTTGGTATGTAGAAAAATGAAAATAAACCCATATTTATCACCTTAAATGAAGCTCAAGTACAAGTGGATCAAGGACCTCAACATAAAACCATATACACTGAATCTAATAGAAGAGAAAATGAAAAAGAGCGTTGAACTTATTGTCACAGAGGTAAATTTCCTAAACAGAACTCCAGTGGCTCATGCTTTAAGATCTAGGATTGATAATTGGGACCTCATGAAACTGGAATGCTTCTGGAAGGCAAAGGGCATAGTCAATAATACAAATCGGCAGCCTACTGATTGGGAAAAAAATCATCACTAACCCCACATCTGATAGAGGGCTGACATTTCAAATATATAAAGAACTCAAGAAGCTAATCATCAAAAAAAAATTTAAACAACCCAATAAAAAAAATGAGGTATAGAACTAAACTGAGATTTTACAACTGAAGTATCTGAAATGGCTGAGAAGCACCTAAAGAAATGTTCAAAGTCCTTAGTGATCAGAGAAATGCCAATCAGAGAAATTAAACCTTATAGTAATCAGAATGGCTAAGATCAAAACTACAGGTGATAACATGTGTTGGTGAGGATGTGGAGAAAGAGGAATACTTCTCCATTTCTGGGGGGATTGCAAATTGGTACTCTGGAAATCAATCTGGAGGTTCCTCGGAAAACTGGAAACAGATCTACCTGAAGACCCAGCTATACCACTCTTAGGAATATACTGAAAAGATGCTCCACCATGCCACAGGAACATGTGTTCCACTATGATCATAGTGGCTTTATTGGTTATAGCCAGAAGCTGGAAACAACCTAGGCGTCCCAAGACAGAAGAATGGATACAGAAAATGTGGTTCACTTACACAATGTAATACTACTCAGCTATTAAGAATGAGGATAACCTGAGTTTTGCAGGCAAATGGATGGAGCTAGAAAATATCATCTTGAGTGAGCTAATGCAGACCCAAAAGGACATGCATGGTATGTACTCACTAATAAGTCAATATTAGGCCAAAAAAACTTATAGAATACCCAAAAAACAGTACACAGAAGTCAAAAATTTCAACAAGCTGAATTGCCCAAATGAGGATGTCTCAGTCCCACTTAGGAGGAAGAAGAAAGCAATCACAAGTGGGTTGGGAAAGAAGGACCTGAGCGGAAAAGTGGATAGGGAGGGGGTTGGGGGGAGATAAGAGAATATGATATGTTATAGGGTGAAGGAAAAGGACTGATGCCCTGAGGGCCAGAAGAAAGAATGGAAACAGGAAACCTTAGGAGATAGGTGGGTGGGGGACCCTCTAGAGTATACCAGAGACCTGGGAGGTAAAAGACTCTCAGGACACAAAGGGAGGAACCTTAGATGAAATGCCTAGGTAGGAAGAGGGAAGTTATAGAGTCCACTTCCAGCCGTAAGTCAGATCATCAAATGAGGGATGGGGGAGCATCCCACAGTCACAAGTCTGATCCATAATTGCTCCTGTCTGAAAGTATTACAGGGATAGAAATGGAGAGGAATCTGAGGAAAAGAAGGTCCAGCAATAGGCCCAACGTGGGATCCAGCTCAAGGGGAGGTCCCAAGGCCTGACAGCATTACTGAGGCTATGGAAAGCTCACAAAAAGGGATATATCATGACTAACCTCCGGAAGACCCAACAGGCAGCTCAAAGAGTCAGATGCAGTTATTTACATCCAGCCAATGGACAAAAGCAGATGACCTCTTTTGTTGAATTAGGGAAGGCTGAATGAAGCTGAGGAGAAAGCCAACCCTGTAGGAGGACCAGCAGTATCAGTTAATCTGGACCTGGAAGATCTCTCAAACACTGGACCACCAAATGGGCAGCATACACCAGCTGATACAAGGCGTCCAACACACATACAGTAGTGGACTGCCGTGTTCATTCAGAGATGATGCACCTTAGCCTTAAGAGACTGGAGACCCCAGAGAATTTAGAGGTCAGGTCGGGTGGACTTGGAGACATCCATGTGGAAATAGAGGATGGGAATGAGTTATTTGATGTGGAACAGAGGTGGCTGGTTTTAGGGGGAATAAAATATGGAGTGTAATAAATTTAATAAATAAATAAATAAATAAATAAATAAATAAATAAATAAATAAGGGCCAAAAAGAAAACAAAACTTCCCCAACTTCAAGAAAGAGATGGCCATAAATGCACAAGAAGCCTATAGAATACCAAATAGATTGGAGAAGAAAGGAAAATCCTCTAGTCACATAAAAATCAAAACACTAAATTCACAGAACAAAAATATTAAATGCTGTAAGGGGGAAAAAAAAACAAGTAATATATGAAGGCAAACCTATCAGAATTCTACCAGAATTCTCAACATAGATGCTAAAAACCAGAAGATCCTAGACAGATGCCATGCAGATCAAAAGAAAACACAAATGCCTACCCAGGGTACTATACCCAGAAATAATCTCAATCATCATAGATGGAGGAACTAAAATATTATATGACAAAACCAAATTTAAATGGTACAGATGATTCTAGAAGGAAAACGCTAACACAAGGAGAGTACCTACGTGAAAGAAAGAAAAAAAAAACAACAAAAAAGCATTAATAGTCTTACAAGTCTAAAAGGCGAGTATAACACCCACACATAATTCCAATTCCCACAACAAACAAAGCAGGCACTAGCAATCATATGTGTTTCACATCTCTCAAAATCAATAGACTCAATTCCCCAATAAAGAGACATAAGCTAACAGACTGGGTACACAAGCAGGATCCAGGATATTATTTCATTCAAGAAACACACTTCAATGACAAAGACAGACACTAAGCACAATAAAAGGGTGGAGAATTTTTTTTCCAAGTAAATGGTTACAAGAAACAAGCTGGAGTTGCCATTGTAATATCCAATAAAATTGACTTACAACCAAAACTTATCAAGCTAGACTGAGAAAGGCACTTAATACTCATCAATGGAAACATCCAACAAGCTGAAATCTCAATTCTGAACATCTATGTCCCAAATGCAAGGGCATCCACATTCATAAAATAAACTTTACTAAAGATCAAAACAAACATTCAACCTCATACAATAATAGTGGGATGCTTCAACACCCCACTCTCAATAATGGACAAGTTATTGAAAAAGAAACTAAACAGAGACACAGTGAAATTAATAGAGATTATGAGTCAAATGGATTTAAACAGAACATTTCACCCTCAACCAAAAGAATATAGCTTCTTCTCAGCACTCCCTGGTATCTTTTTCCAAATTGACAATATAATTAGTCACAAATCAAGCCTCAACAGATACACAATAAGATTGAAATAATCCCATACATTCTAACAGATCACCATGGCTAGTCTTCAATAAAAACAAAACTACTAGAAAGCCCACATACTCATGGAAACTGAACAACTCTCTACTCAATGTTTATAAAGAAAGAAATTAAAGACTTCCTGGAACTCAATGAAAATGCAGACACAGCATGCCCAAAATTATGAGACACAAGGAAAGCCATGGTAAGTGGAAAATTCATAGCATTAAATGCCCTGGTAAAGAAATTGGAGAGATCCTTCACTAGCAATTTAACAGCACACCTGAGAGCTCTAGAACAAAAAAAGCATACACACATAAGAAGAGTAGACAGCAGAAAATAGTCAAAATCAGGGCAGAAATCATCCAAATAGAAACAAAGTGGACAGCACAAGAATCAACAAAACCAACATCTAATTCTTTGACAAAATGTACAAAATAGATAAACCCTTAGCCAACCTAACTAAAGGGCAGAGAGATTGTATCCAAATTTACAAAACCAGAAATGAAAAGGGAGACATAACAACACAAACTACAGAATTTCAAAAAAATCATCAGATCTTACTAAAAAGGACTGTACTCAAGAAAACTGGAAAATCTAGATGAAATGAATGGTTTTTTAGACAAATAACACATACCAAAGTTAAATGAAGAGCAGGTAAACACTCTAAACAGTCCCATAACCCTAAAGAAACAGAAGTCATTAAAAACCTCCCAACCAAAAAAAGCCCAGTAGCAGAATACTACCAGACATTCAAATAAGAGTTCATACCAACTCTCCTCAAATTATTCTGTATAATAGAAGCAGAAAGAACACTAGTGAATACATTCTCTGAAACCACAGTATCTCTCACACCTAAATGACACAAGACCCAACAAATAAATTGACCTTCAGACCAAATTTGCTAATGAATATATATGCAAAAATAATAAAATTCTGGCAAACTGAATCCAAGAATATATCAAAATGATCATCCATCATGATCAAGTAGGCTTCAATCCAGGGATTCAGGGATGGTTCAATATATGAGAAAATCAATTAATGTAATCCATTCTATAAGCAAACTCAAAGAAAAAAAATCACATGATCATCCCATTAGATGCTAAAAAAGCCTTTGACAAAATGCAGCACCCCTTCATGTTAAAAGTATTGGAGAGATCAGGAATTGAAGGTCCTTACCTAAGCATATGAAAAGCAATATACAGCAAACCATTAGCCAACCTCAAATTAAATGGAGAGATACTTGAAGCATTCCAACTAAAATCAGAGACAAGACAAGGCTGCCCCTCTCTCCCTATTTATTCAATATAGGACTGGAATTTCTAGCAATTATACAACAAAGTATATCAAGGTGAAATAAATCAGAAAATAAGAAGTCAAGGTCTCACAAATTTCAGTGAACAGACATAGTAAACATAAAAGACCTACTCATCTCAAAATCTTTAACCCTGAATTCTTCCTGTCTAAAGGAAACGAATAGACAAGAAATGGAGCAAGGACAGAAGGAGAGAATTCACCAACTTGCAACCCATCCCATCTGCAGATACCATATCCTGACACTATTGCTAATGCGAAGAATAGCTTGCAGACAGGAGCCTGGTATGGCTGTCCTCAGAGAGGTTCTGCCAGCACCTAACTAAGACAGATTCAGACACTCACAGCAACCAGTGGACTCAGCCTGGGGAACCCAATGGAAGAGTTATGAGAAGGTCTGATGGAGCTGAAGTGGATTGTACCCCATATGCAAAGCTTCTGTAGGGAAAAAGATACTGTCAATAAGACAAAAAGGCCACCAACAGATTGGGAAAGAATTTTTACCAATCCTAAATCTGATAGGGGACTAATATACAATATATACAAAGAGCTCAAGAAGCTGAACTCCAAAAACTCAAATAACCCCATTAAAAATGGAGTACAGAGCTAAACAAAGAATTCTCAACTGAGGAGTACCAAAGGGCTGAGAAGCACTTAAAAAATGTTCAACATCCTTAATCATCAGGGAAATGCAAATCAAAATAACCCTGAGATTTCACCTCACACCAGTCAGAATGGCTAAGATCAAAAATTCAGGGGACAGCAGATGCTGGCAAGGATGTAGAGAAAGAGGAACACTCCTCCATTGCTGGTGGGATTGCAAGCTTGTACAACCACTAAGGAAATCAGTCTGATGGTTCCTCAGAAAACTGGGCATAATACTAGCGGCAGATCCAGCAATACCTCTTCTAGGTATATACGCAGAAGATGTTCCAACTGGTAATAAGGACACATACTCCACTATGTTCATAGCTGCCCTATTTATAATAGCCAGAAGCTGGAAAGAACCCAGATGTCCCTCAACAGAGGAATGGATACAAAAAAATGTGGTACATTTACACAATGGAGTACTACTCAGCTATTAAAAACAATGAATATATGAAATTCTTAGGAAAATGGATTTATCTGGAGGATACCATCCTTAGTGAGGTAACCCAATCACAAAAGAAGTCACTAGATATGCACTCACTGATAAGTGGATACTAGCCCAGAAACATAGAATACCCAATATACAATCTCCAAAACACAAGAAAATCAAGAAGGAGATCCAACTCGTGGATACTTCATTCCTCCCCCAAATGGGGAATAAAATACCCATGAAAGAAGTTGCAGGGACAAAGTTTGGAGCTAAGACGAAAGGATGGACAACCCAGAGATTGCCCCACCCAGGAGTCCATCACATAATTAGTCACCAAACGCAGACACTATTGCATATGCCAGCAAGAACTTGCTGAAAGGACACTGATATATCTGTCTCTTGTGAAGCTATGATAGTGCCTGGAAAATAAAGAGGTGGATGCCCACAGTCATCTATAGGATAGAACACGGAGACCTCAATGGAGGAGCTAGAGAAATTACCCAAGGAACTGAAGGGGTCTGCAATCCTATAGGCGGAACCACAATATGAACTAATCAGTAACCCCAGAGCTCGTGTCTCTAGCTGCATATATAGCAGAAGATGGCCTAGTCAGCCACTGTTGGGAAGAGAGGCCCCTTGGTCTTGCAAACTTTATATGTCCCATACAGGGGAACANCAGGACCAAGAAGTGGGAGTGAGTGGGCAGGGGATCAGGGTGGGAGGGGCATAGGGGACATTTGGGATAGCATTTTCAATGTAAATAAAGAAAATATGTAATAAAATAATTTAAAAAAAAAGAAAAAAAAAAGAAACATAAAAAAAAGAACAGCAATAGCAACCAACTTGACCCCTCAGAACTCCCAGGGACTAAATCACCAATGAAAGTGTACACATGGGTAGGCACATGTTTCCAGCTACATATGTAGCAGAGGATTGCCTTATCTTCAATAGGAGGGGAGGTACTTTGTCCTGTGAAGAATTTTAGCCCCACTGAAGGGGGATTCTAAGATGGTGAGGTAGGAGTAGGTGGGTGGGCAGGGGATTACCTTCTTAGAGCCAAAGCAAGAGGGGATGGGAAGGGGGAGTTGAGGAGGGGAGACCATTATGTGGACATAATTTGAAATATAAATAAATAAAATAATCAATAAAAATTCTTCAAAGACTACACATAGAGGGAGCCATGGCTCCAGTTGCATATGTAGCAGAGGATTGTCTTATCTGGCATAATGGAAGGGGAGGCCCTTGGTCCTGTGAAGACTCTATGCTCCACCATAGGAGAATGCTAGGGCAGTGAGGCAGGACTCGGTGAGTAGGTGAGGGAGCACACTCATAGAAGAAGCGGGGAGCAAGTGGTATATGGGGTTTGAGGAGGGGAACCAGGAAGAGAGATAACATTTGAAATGTAAATAAATAAAACAAGCAATTAAAAAAAAACTCTAGGATATCAATGCTTTACTTAACATCAATAGAGTTATGTTAAACACGAATTTCTAAATTAATCTCTAAATGTTTTATTTTATACATTATCATTCATTAGTAATAACATTCATATTATATTTCATATGGAAATTTTCTACATATTAAAATATAGATACATTTGTAATATACATTACAATTGTCTTTAGTTCTGGGAGCACTAAATTCACTTTTTGAGATAGGTTTAGATTCTCTAGTGTGTTCGACAAATAATATCATGATGTCTGCATATAACGACATCTTTTACTTCACCATCCAAAATTGTCAAAAAATTATGTTTCTTACATTATTTAAGAGATAGAACCTGCAGCGAAATTGTGACTACAAACCATAGGACACGATGCCAGTTTTAACTATGCAATTTTATAGTTTTTGGCACTAAATATGGAGGCTTTTCTAATTACATAGGCACATTTTTATCAAGATAAGGATCATATTTTAATTTTATTTGTATGTCTGACATATGAAATGATTTATGTTTTACCAAATATTTTACTGGATCTAGTGAAATATTCATAATTTTTGGATATATTTCAAATGTTGTAAAATTGTATTATTTAAATTTTTTAATGATATATAAATTTTACTTCTGTGTGGCTGGAGTGGTGGCTCAGCTGTTAAGAGCACCTACTGCTTTTCCAGAGGTCCTGAGTTCAGTTCCCTGTAAGCACATGATGGCTCACAACCATCTGTAAAATAAAATTAAAAAAAAAACAATTACTTCGGTCACTGCCTCTCCTTTGGGTCTGGAATGACCCCAGTACACTGGAACAATAAATTCCTCTTGCTTTTTGCATTGATCCCCATTCCATCTGGTTCACACAGGGGGTCCCCAGTAAGCTACAGCTCCCTGGAATCTTACATTTGGTGCATTGGCCAGGAATTGACTCTTTGTGAGAACACAATGGAGCAGGTGAATTGGAGGTCTTGAGCTTTAACTGTGGTTCCTGTTTGTCTTTCTGTTCGTCAAAGTCTGAGTGTGTAAGTCTGTTTGAACTTTTGCTTGCAAGCATGGGGAGGCTCAGAGAGCCTAGATGTCTGGTGCAGTCAACTGCAACAGGCAGATGTGCCTTAATGTTGCCACTGTGAGGGGGCTGAAGGACACTTCAGGACCTCAGGAGAGAGCCACTTGGCTTTGCTTCTTCTGGAAAGATAATATCAGAAGGAGCCAAGTCTTGCTATAACCTAGTTTATCTGGCTCCTGCCATATGGGCAGGAGCACCTGTGTCTGTAGCTGGGCCCACAGAAGGGACAAACTGTATGTTGATTGTTCTTTTCTGAGTTTTTGGAGTTGGATGCCCACCCATGGCAGGGTTGAGCTGTCTGTGTGGTTGATTGTTTTTCTCTGTGTTTGTTGGTATCTCATTCTATATTCTTGGACTTAGACTGATAGACATATTTTGGACATTGGACAGACTGAAAAACTAACAGTTATTCTCTGTTCCTCTGAATGACCTACTTTTGAAGTAGGATAGCCACCTGTAAGGGATCTTTGAATTGCAGGTTATCAAAGCAGGAGAGGAGTCTTTAGGCCAGGATCCGGGGCCCACCCAGACCAAGTGCCCTGTATAGTTACCTGGAAAAATAGAGTAGAGAACACCCTCCTCATGGATAAAAGCCTTTCTTTCCCAAGACTCACCTCACAGGTTCAGGTTGTTAGGAAGAAGGAAGCACAGGAAGAGAGATCCGAACATGAGAAACTACTGATCCTCCAAGACTCTTCAACAGCAGACCTGTTACTCCAAGACCCTTTTGCTACAAATCTCTCTACCCTTGTCCCCATGGCCTCACCAGTGCCAGTACAGGTTCCAGGATCCTCAGCCTATAGAGTACCAGAGTCATTGCACCCCCCCCCTTTACATGAGCGAGGAGCAGAAGGAGACCCCCAACTTTCTGACCGCACCATGGAGACACAAATTTGAGAGTCACCTCCCCAAATAGCATTGTGGCTCTCCCACTAAGATCCAGTTAATCTCTTTGAGACTGCTTTATTTATAATGCAGGAAGACAGAAACCAGAAAGAATATGCCCTTAGACTCAGGGGCATCACTGAATAGACTTGACTGGAACTTAATTATGGCAAAAGGTAAGGAGCACCTAAACTTCCACCACCAGACTCCACTGGCAGGTCTCAAGGTGGCTGCATGATAAGCCACAAATGTGACCAAGGTATATGAGTTTAAGCAGAGACCATAAGAGTTGCCCACAACCTTTCTAGAGTGCCAATGCATACCCTATGACCCCAGCAGCAAAGAGCATAAAACTACCATGAAAATGACTTTTATAGACCAGCTAGTAGAGATATCAGGAAAAAGTGTCAGAGGCTAGAAAGACAGGATAAGTCATTGAGGGATTTAGTGCAGGTTGCTGAGAAAGTCTACTGTAACAGGAAGACAGGAGG
>NW_018392359.1:0-20523 GCF_900095145.1 Mus pahari | reverse complement strand
GACACCGATAGTACTTTAGCTGTGAGCTTTAGAATGTGGGAATCTCTAGATATAAAGAGAATATGGGTCACCACCTCACAGTGGGATATTACTACTAGTAAGAAAGACTTCTTATTTGATAACTTGTATGGGGTATTTGCTTTTGGACACCACCATGGTGAGATTTCTGGTTTTAAAAATTTTGTCCAGACATTGAACCTGTTAAAATATTCAGATGAATATCTGGTAAAGCTGGAATGGATGTACTTTAACTGTGAAGTCTTAGCACTTAAATGTAAGACACTGAAGAACTGCTCATCAAATCACTCATTGGAATGGTTAATGGGACATACTTTTGACATGACCTTTACTGAAGGAAGTTATGCCATATACAATGCTGTGTATGCTGTTGCCCATGCACTCCATGAGCTGACTTTTCAAAAATTTGATAATCTGCCCACTGACAATGGGAAAGAACAAAATTATATCTGCAACAAGGTAGGTCTTTTATATTATATAATATTTCATGTTTTCAGTGGCTTTAAGAGTCTTTTAGAGGCCCAAACCAAGTGTCCTAGAAAATATTTTCTAAAATAGAGTGATTTATGGATATGTTTCCTACTGATCATATAAATCTAGAACTTGGTATAAACCTCTAATATAAAGGGAATAGAGTAGAAGGCATGATTTGTCAATGTAGCACTGTAATTTTGATACAGATTACTTGATTATCATCATACATGTACTAATACTGAAAATATATTCAGTCCTTTTTCATGAACCCACTTAGTAATGAATCCTTGTTCATTGATTATGAAATATAACCACTTTAGAGATCCCAACTTATGCTGTTCCCACTGTAGATGAGGGGTATCACTTCTATGTTTCTGTATATCTGTGTGTATATCTATTTATGTATATATATATATATATTATGTGTATATCTGTCTATATGAATATACATTATATGCAAATATATATATATATGATTATTGTGTATCTGCCTATATGTCTGTCTGTCAGTTAACATAAATTTGTCTGCGTTTCAATTGCTATGTCCAAGTGTATATTCCTGTGTATATTTATCAATGTATGTGGATGTATGTTTTATGTGGTTTTGTGTATGTTCTTTCATTTATATGTAACTGTTTTGCTTACCTGTGTGTCTTGGTAAGAGAGCATAAATTTGTCTATGTGACAGTGTCACACTGTGTGGATGTCAGTATTTTTGTATGTCTACTGATGTATATCCTCTGTACATATGTTTCCATGTGATTTTGTGTGTACACCTGGGAAATTGTTTTCTGCGTTTCTGTGTCTATTTGACTATTTTGATGCATATTCTGCCTCAGTGTATATCTGTACATTCATATGTGTGTTTGGGTATGTATGTGTATATTTGTGTAAATAACTGTATGCTCCAGCCATGTGTGTATCTCTATACAGATGAGTGTGTGTCTCTCTTTTATGTGTCTGTATGTTTCATATTGAAAATACAGGTTTAAGTTTGTTTGCTAATTTCCTCTTAGAAAACTAAAATAACAGAAACATTATAATTTAATCTCTTTGCTTTCACTGAGATTTTTCACCTCCATACTATCAATAAATTTACCATGAAGATGAAATAATAATACATTTTCTTACTTTAAGGAAGAACATATACTCTATAGTATGCTGCCTGTCTTTCAGCTGGTTTCCTTTCTGAGAAAGTTCCACTTCAATAATCCTGTTGGGGACAAAGTGAATATGAACCAAAGAAACAAGCTGCAGGAAAATTATGACATTTTCTACGTTTGGAGTTTTCCACAGGGACTTGGACTTAAAGTGAAAATAGGAATATTTAGTCCCTCTTTTATAAGTGGTCAACAGCTTCATTTGTCTGACGATATGATAGAGTGGGCAAGAGGAAGCATACAGGTGGGCTTGTCCTAACTGTACTAATTTAAATGACACTGTCAAGTGTGTGTATCAAACCTTCCTTGAAAGTGGTGAAATTGATTGTCAAATGAAAGATCAAATCTATCCTCCTAAACTAAGTTTCTTCTTTTCGTTCTTCAGATGAATTTTTAGTAATTCACTGAGGATTTCTACCATGCATACAATGTACTTGTGTCATATCAGAACCTGTTTCTTACCTTTAGAAAATAGTTTGATATTATTTCCAGTAAAGTTTGCAATATGCTATTGGTTCTATTTTTATTACTATACAGTGATTTCTACTCTTATGATGAACCTCTTCAAAAGATTCTTAAAGACCCTTGTTTAAGTATAAATTCAACACAATCAAGTAACTGATTTTTATTATGTAGTCTTAAGCCTGTTTTCCAACTACTCCTAAATTTCCAACATCTCTAACTAACCCTACATTAAGATTTTATGACATTTAGATACTTTATGAACTATATCTTGTTTTTTCAGTTTTTAAAAATATGGGTATGGGTGTTTTTTTTTTTTTCTGCATGTGTATCAGTGTAACACCTCCATGTGTGGAATATACAGATGGCTGACAAGTTATTCTAATCTCAGAGCACTTGAAAGAGCTCCATGGCACTCAGTTGGTGCTAGAAATAAAATTTGGGACCTATTCACTGGTAGCAATTGTTCTTGAGAGCTGAGCCATGTCTGCAGTCCTTGTGTCTGGCACATACCTTGTAAAAATAATCTTGACTAAAGGAAACATTTTGGTCTTTTAAATTCTTGCATAAATCATTCAAACAAACAAAGATGTTCATAGTTTCCTCAATATGGGGAGAAATTGGTAGTAATTGCCTTTTGAGGACATTTCAAAATGAAATATCTCATCAGCATACTAGGTATATTATATGCATAGATTCTAATATTCTTCATTTTAATGTGTCATATTCAAACTGCCCCAAAACAAAGTTGGTCAAATGTCTTCAAGCTTGACACAAAGTGATTCCCAGGTTGCTCAGAGAGTGTGAAATTTATAGTTCCTGTGTTTTCTCAGTGTGATTAAGAATGCAATTCTTGGGGAAAAGAGCATAAGAACTAAAAGTATAGTTAAAGAGCTACATATACAGTTAGAAGATAGCATTGAAAAATCATGTGTGTTATAGCCAGGCCTCACTGGAGCCTCAAACACATCCACTGGTAGACTATAGATTTTTAAAAATGCAAACAGTGTTCTATTCACATACATTGTAATTCCAATGTGGAAACTAATAAATAAAAACATGAAGATGTCAGGAAAATATGATTCCAAATGTTGTAGTCGTAGACTTAAATGAGAGTATATTTAATGTTAAATTAAACAAAGAATCAAAGAATGATTATAAGAATGTAAGAATGCCAAAAAAATCAAGGAGGGCAGTAACTACCACTGGCAGAATACAATTAAAGTATGAAAACTTTATTACAATAAGACACTGAACATGTATATGATAGAGAGCTTCCAGAAAGGTATAAAATAATGAAATAATTTCAAACTAGAATATATAATGAAAAAACAAAATAGACCAAGTAAATATATCAGTGAAAAGACTCACAAAATGAATGCTCCAAGTTGGGGACAGGATGTGAAGACTTGAAGAAATGGCACAAGAATTAGAAACTTCAAAGGCTGACAAAGATAAAGCAACAAGGAAAAATGAAAATCACAGTGACTTAGGAAGTTTGATTAAAAGATTACTTTTAACACCTCTGTGAACAATACAAGGAAGGGCATAGTCTATGTATCAACAGGAAATTCATTATATTGCATCTGTACATTTCCAAAATAATGTGGGAAATATAGACATCTATTTAGTAAAGGTATTTAAATGGCAAATAATCAACTTTTGAAATGAAATAGTCCTTGACATATTTGACTTAAAATTTGTTGTGGAACAAAAGGAGGATATGAAAGCTGCAGGAGAGAACCTTGTGTCATAGAAAATCCCTCTTTGGATAACTGCAGGTTTCTCCAGCATCACTCACTTTTAAATGAAAGAAGTTAATTAATTAATTATTCACTCATTCATTCACTTTACATCCAGGCACCAGCTTACACTCCCTACTCTACTCCTACTCCCCCCATCCTTCCCATCCTTCCTGTCCAAGACTGCTTTATTCTTCAGAAAATGGGAGCCTGCCGATATCAACATGCTTTGACATGTCATGGTGTACAATATATAGGCACAGTTTCATGTTCTCCTAATGAGGCCAAGGGGAGGCAGCCCAGTCGCGGTAAAGTTTCCAAAAGGCAGGCAACAAAGTCAGACACAGAACCTGTTACTGCTTTTAGGTGTCCCACGTAATGACCAAGCTTCACAAAAGTTACATATGTTTGGAGTACCTAGGTTAGTCTTATGCATCATTTATAGCAAGTGTTTCAGTCTCTGTGAGCCATTAGGGCCCCAGGTAAGTTGATTATGTAAGTGTTCTTGTGTTTGTTATTCCTCTGACTCCTATAATTCTTCATTCCCCTCTTATCCAGCATTTCCTAAACTTTGCCTATTGTTTGGGTGTTGATCTTTGCATGTGTTTCCATCAGTTGTTGGGTGAATTCAGTCTGATGATGCTTATTCTAGGCTCTCACCTGCAAATAAAACAAAAATATTATTACCAGCATCAGCAGTGGGCTTTCTCTCATGTCAAGGTTCTCTAGCTGGTCCAGTCACTGGTTAACTATCCCCTGATCTTCTGCTAAATCTTTACTCCCACACATCTTTATGCAGGGTAAATAGTAGGTTGAAGGTTTTGTGGATAGATGTCTCAATCCCAGCAGTGGACATCTTGACTTGTTATTGGAGATGGTCATTAAAGGCTCCATATCATGCTTTGGTAGGAGACTTAGCCAGGGTCAATCTCATAGATTTCTGGGAATTTCTACTGCCTGAGGATTCTAGCTTGACTCAGAGTCGCCACCCCCATCTTAATGGTCTCTCCAAATAATCTGTTCCTCTGTCCTCCCCTTCTGTTCTCACACTACACCACTCCCATTCAGTCCTCAAATCCATTCCCTCACAGTGTTTATTCTGTTTCCCTTCTCAGTGAGACACATGTCCTACCTTGTACCATATTTGTGACTTAGCTTCTTTAGTTATGTGCAGTGTAACAACATACCATGGATATTCTTAAATGAGAATAAATGTATATTTAAAACATGTAGAGATATAACTGCCAATTCAGTTACTATATCAAGTGAATTTATTCTTCATAAAAAGTGAAAAAATTTAGCTTGTCTTGGTGGCACATGCCTTTAATCCCAGCACTTGGGAGGCAGAGGCAGGCAGATTTCTGAGTTCGAGGCCAGCCTGGTCTACAAAGTGAGTTCCAGGACAGCTAAAGCTATACAGAGAAACCCAATCTCGAAAAAGCAAAATAAATAAATAAATAAATAAATAAATATTTTTTAAAAAGCGAAAAAATTTCATGATGAACACAATTACAATAATCCACAACATGTAAGTGAATAGTAAAACAGTCATTAAAAGAACTCCATCATATTTGAAAGTGAGATGAACACAAGAGGTCAAAATAACATATAAACAACACTCAAATACCTGACAGAAAACTATTAGAAAACATCAAATATTGAAATAACAACTAAAACATAATTTACAAATAACTTTATTAATTATTGAGTATTCATGGTCATCTCTAATCAAAAATCACAGATAATGAATTTAGTTTATTTTTAACATAATATTTTCATTGATTTATTTCAAATTTCCAATCATACACTATGAATAATACTCAATTCCCAGTCCTTCCATGTTTCTCTCTCCATGACAGCACTCCACAAAAAATAACAAATTAAAGTTAAATAGTCCAATTTCTGTTATTTATGTACTCACTGGATGTACGGTTTATACATGCTTGGCCCAGGGAGTGTCACTATTTAGAGGTGTGGCCTTGGTGGAGTAGGATTTTCCCTGTGGATGTGGGCTTTAAGACCCTCTTCCTAGCTGCCTGGAGGTCAGTAAACTGCTAGTAGTTTTCATATGAAGATGTAGAACTCTCAGCTCCTCCTGTACCATGCCTGCCTGGATGGTGCCATGTTCCTGCCTTGATGATAATAGACTGAACCTCTGAAGCTGTAAGCCAGGGCAAATTAGATGTTGTCCTTATAAGATTTGCCTTGATCATGGTGTTTGGTCACAGCAGTAAAACCCTAAATAAGACACTGGAACATGGCCAAACTCTCAATTCCAGCCCCATAAATAAAACTTAGTTGTTCTCTCCCAAACTCCTTCAAGAAGCCCTCAGTTTTGGAAAGCTGACTTCAGATTACTTACCATATATTTTAAGAGTTCTTTTTATGGTTTCCATTTTAAACTTCTTCTCTTTCTTGGATTGTGAGGGAAGCATGTGGGTTGGGATATTGGTAAGAGTTGTTGCAGAAAACTTTCATGCACCTCCTTCATGTCTATGAATCTACAATCATTCATATCAGTGCAAAAGTACTTTCCTAGCACTTTAAAACAGGGAGCAAAGATAATGGGGTTCTACATAGTTTCTGGTGTTAGCAGAGAAAAAAAACATGGGGCCTAACTGCAGCAGGGCCACAGACCCAGACAAGGCCCTCAAAATGAGCACAGCCTATGGACATCAACAGGGTTTCAGGCTTCAGTCCAGACCATGAAAATTCCAAAGTCTTCAGTCATAATCTGTACCATGGACATCAACATTGACTCTGCATGCAGTAGGAATATTGATCCAGATACAGCCATCAGCAGCAGCATAGATCTTGACATCTCCCTAGGCTTATGTGGCAATGTAGCTCACTCAGATCAGTNTGGCTCCAGCTGACAACAGAATTCATTGACCTCAGCATGACATCAACTCAGCCTAAGGGCATCCACATGGCCTTTGGTGGTAACACTGTTCATGGACATCAATATAGATCTTCTATGCAGCAGGACCTCTGGCCTAGACATGCACCATTGTGGCAGCAGGATGTACATCTATTTGTACAAATATTGGTAGGAACACAGACCACAGANACCAACAAAGACTCTGGGTGCCATAGGACAATAGGCCCAGATATGGCTCTTGGAAGCAGTATGGAGNTCAATATCACCATGGCTAGAGATAACAGAACAGGCCACACATATAAATATGGCCACTGTGGGAAAGATTGGTCTATAAAAATAGGCATTCTTTTGTGGCCTCTATTGTGGGGGTAGTGTAAAAAAAAACCTTTCTTTTATGTATATGAACAGAGCACTTCTGTAAAAAAAAAAAACAAGGGGTAAGGGGGAGGAAACAAAAATGAAGTAGAACAAAAGAATCATAATTAGAGTATAACATTGTTTATTTTTGTGTGTGTGGACATGCCTGAAATAAACTTGACTAAACATTTTCCAATGGATGACAGCATCACAACTGAAAGATCAGTTCCTGTATGTAAATATGTATTAATTAATCCCAGTGGCCAGTTTGCTACCAGCTTCAATTGTTTATGTTAGTGAAAGAAGGAGATGTACCCATAGCTTTTATATTTTAATATGTCTTAAACAGTACAATAGCTGGACCACTGCCCATCCTCCATGCTGTTAATCCTGAGCGATTACTTCCTAATTCTATGTTTCATTTCAGCTGTTCTTAACTCTACTTAGACAACTGTCTGGGCCACAATTTTAGGCCCAGAGCCCAGGGCACTCACCTTGCTGTTCTAACCCTTGTGGACTCTGTCTTTCCTCAGTTTGCAATTTCCTCCAGAATGGCAGACCTCTTCCTTCCTTCTTCTCCTGGTCCCAAGCCCAGGAAATCCTGAAATCCTTCCTCTTTCTGTCCTCCCCAGCTATTGTAATCTTTATTTACCAATCAGAACCTACTGAGGGGAGGTTTGCAGAAACTACAAGACAATGCATGTCTTTAATCTACATTCTGTGAATCAATAGCCAGGAGAATCTCTCTCCTCTCAAAGGCTAGTCTGCCTTTTCTATTGAATCTACTCAAATTGGGGCTGAAATATACTCTGACTTAAATGAAATGAGCAAAATACAGATAAGGAAATGCATTTTCTCATCCTCAAAATAGTCCTCAAAATCTTACTAAGTGTGAAAATAAATAATAAAAAATAAATACAAAAATAGAAGTAAAGTACTGTGCCCGATCTATATAGAAAGTTGAGATCTACCAATACTACACTGTGAGACCCTGTTTCAACAAAAACAAAAAGAAAAAAGAGGAAGAGTTTTGCTTAATCATACTTCTGAAGGATGTGACATGAACCTGTGAATAATAGACTCTGTGATAACAATATCAAAGGCAACATGAAACAAAGGATATAAATTCAGCATGCAGAGATCAGCTAAATTCCAATGCACCATACAGATATCCATTATGAGACTTTTGTAATACCAAGATTTTCTTAATTTAAGAAATACTTTAATTAATTTTAAGCAATCTAAATTTTTGCCATATTTGCAGACTCCATAAAGCCTTTTAACTTCTGGAAATATTCCAGTTCATTACACAAAACTCATTATCTCCTCACTACAAATGGCACAGGGCTCTGCCCTGCAGCTATTTTTCTCTTTCCATTGCGTTTGTTATGGTTTGCAGTCCTAATGTAGATGAGGTTACTTTGGTTATCTGATATTTGAGGTGTTTTCCCCCTTTTATGTATGTTCTTTACTTGTAATTTGTGTCTATGTTGCTGTTATTAAGCACTAATTATGAGCAAAGTGAGGAGGAAAAGGTTGATTTAGTTCATGGATTACACTCAAGGGAAGACAAGGCATGGATCTGGATAACGTAACTGAAACTTAGTCATTCAAGGAGCTCTATTTAGTGGCTTGTTCTGCATAATTTCTAATGTACCACTGCCTGTGGGCAACACTGTTTCTAATGGGCAGGACACTCCTACATCAATTACCGCTTTAAAATATGCTTCACAGGTCTGATAACAGGCTAGACTGATAGAGATAATTTCTCTGTTAGGATGTCTGTGCCTTTATACTGTACTTTTTCTTAGGAAGACAAGAATAAAAAAGAATACCACCTTGCAATCCCTGCACTATTTGCAAACAAGACACTACCTCTTCTTTCTGAACTTCAAGTTGATGGGAAACGATTCAACTTCTCCTCAATTGCTCCATATATTGATGCCGGTCACCATACAATGCACTAAGTGAACTCTGGTAACTTTGTTGGTGTATATAAAATAAGCTCATTAATGACACATGCTAATATAAGATAATTGTGAAGGGGTAAGTAAAACTCCTGATAGCAGGATATGTTTATTTTTCTGCAGATGCTGACCTCTGTGTGCAGTGCTGATTGTGGTCCAGGATTTAGAAAATTCAGGAAGAATGGAATGCCAGCCTGCTGTTTTGATTGCATTCCCTGCCCAGAAAATGAAATTTCTAATGAGACAAGTGAGTATTTCCTGCAGGGATAAGTTCTTCAAATTGCTTATCATCTTGTAGCCAACTGGGAATGCTGAAGTGGTCTATAATGGAATGTTAAAAAATACATATCATTTTCCTAAGTTTGGGATTATAAGAATACAATAATTTAAAATACCCTTATTAAGAAAAAATAGAACTTGTCATATGTCTTTGAGTCACTGAAAATTTATAGTGGATGAAATATTCTCAAACAGTTTCAATAAGAAAACTTCAGTGTTAGTGAGTTCTAGAGAGATATTTTCTAGGGATTAACTCTCTCTGAAAGTACATGTAGATCATGAGTCTAAATGATTTGTTTATATTGTCTTGATGTATGTACCCTAATGTAAGCTTACACACCCCCATCGAGTAGAGAAGCATATGGAAGACAGAATCAGATGTGTGGCTAGAGGGAACCAAATCTAAGTCCTCTGAAAGACTAATGAAAAGGGCACATAATAATTTGTAAAATTATTAGAAACTGTTAAGAATGAGATAGGAAATTTTGTATAATAAAGAGACATTTTTCTTTTCAAATGTTCAGTGTTATTTTAAGTATAGAAAATTGAGAATCACTGTTGGCACATGATGTGTAAATATTAGAGTCCTCTATTCAATACTATTATAAATAGTTCTTAGTTAATATTTTGCACAATAGCATACATTAAAATTGCCTTGTCAGGAAAAGAATTAGCCCCAATTTTCAAATGGTATCAGCACTTGCGTAGCCCATATTTGTCAAATAACCATTTAGTCAGGATTAATTGAATATCATTGGCAGGCATGCATTTATTCCCTTCCTTGGTGCATCACCCTATATGATTAAATGGAAGTCCTTAAAGGAATTTATGACCAAAAGATAGCTTAGCAGTTAAATCCTTTTCCATTATGTATGATGGCATCTGTTCAGTGCCAGAACCCATAATTAAGATGTAACCAACTCTTACCTGTTGTTTTCTGATATTCATGAAGTTCTAAATAAAATGTACACGTAAGTAATTCAACAAGGCTGTTTGAATACACCTGACCGTTATGCTGGGATCCAAACTCAAGTACTCTCTAAGAGCAACATATTCTCTTCAAAACCAAGCTAAATTTCTAATTCCTCAAGCAAATTAAGTGATAACAGCTGTCAACAAAAGCATTGCTCCATGTAAAAGACTTCAAGGCTTGGAAGCATATTATCCCTTATTGCAATTATCCAATGACTCTGTGCAATGGCAAGCAGATTTCCTACACACACAATAGTGGGATTTCAGAGCTTTATACCTTCAGTGATAGGGTTCCTTTTTTATGAAAAAAGCCTCAGGAATATGGCATTATTACAGTCAAAAGAGGACAAAATTAGAAATTATTTTTGTTTACTTTTGCAGTTACAAACATTGATAATATATTCATATAAACTTTCCTTCTTATTCTCAGCCTCATACATCACCCATATAATATCACTCTCATGTTCACGCGAACACTTATAATTTTTAAACATAAATGCACTTATACATAGACATACCCATGGTAAATGATTACAACAATATAGTAAAATTGACAAAAATTTTTGTGGTTTTTGTTTACCATAATAATAAGAAGCATTAAAAAAGGAATCCGTCATTTTATGTAGAAATGACCTTGAATGTATTTTCAACAACCAGATTCACATGTTGAAACACTTCTTTTATAAACTTAAATGAAATATCCGGACAGAAAAATTGCTGAAGCTACACTAGTAATACTTTCATTTTTTCCTTAGATGTGGAGTTGTGTGTCCCGTGTCCAGAAGACCAATATGCTAATACAGAGCAGAATCACTGCATTCATAAAGCTATTATATTTCTCACTTATAAAGACCCCTTGGGGATGGCACTTTCCTTAATGGCATTGTGCTTCTCTGCATTTACAGCTGTTGTTATTTTGGTCTTTGTGAAGCACCACAGTACTCCCATAGTTAAGGCCAATAACCGCACTCTTACCTACATCTTGCTCATCTCCCTCATTTTTTGTTTCCTCTGCCCCTTGCTCTTCATTGGCCATCCAGACTCAGCCACCTGCATCCTACAGCAAATCACATTTGGAGTTGTATTCACTGTGGCTGTTTCCACTGTGCTGGCCAAAACAATTACTATTATACTGGCATTCAGAGTCACAGCCACTCAAAGAATGATGAAGTACTTTCTTGTTTCAGGGGCATCTAACTATATCATTCCCATCTGTACTCTCATCCAAGTTATTGTTTGTGCAGTCTGGCTAGGAGCTTCTCCTCCTTCTGTTGATATTGATGCACAATCTGAGCATGGACATATCATCATTGTTTGTAACAAGGGTTCAGTCAATGCCTTTTACTGTGTCCTGGGATACCTGGCCTGCCTGGCCTTTGGGAGCTTCACTCTGGCTTTCCTTTCCAGAAACCTGCCCAGCGCCTTCAGTGAAGCCAAATCCATAACATTCAGCATGCTGGTGTTCTGCAGTGTCTGGGTTACTTTCCTTCCTGTTTACCATAGCACCAAAGGCAAGGTCATGGTGGCTGTTGAGATCTTCTCCACTTTGGCTTCCAGTGCAGGGATGCTGATATGCATCTTTGTTCCCAAATGTTACACAATACTGTTTAAACCAGACAGAAATTCACTTCAAATGATCAGGAAGAAATCATCTTCCCATACTCACCTTTCATAAATTCTAATTGACACATGTGTAGTTGGTTCATAATTACCAAACATTGGATTACATTGTCATACATATCTGTTTTTGGAACGACTTTCACTGTTTCCTCTTATGAATTTGCCTAGAAATATCATGTCTTCTGAGGTCTAAATTGTCTCCTATAATTATCCACAATGTTTTCCCACAATTGCCCTCTTTGCCAGAAAGAGAAATACAATCCTGATTCATTTTAGGAGTTAGAGGAGTTCTACTATAAACATAGAGGAGAAAGGAATATTTTTTTATCAATGGGTTGATAGATTATTTCAAGAGATGGAATGATGTCCCAGCAATTAAAATCATGCCCTGCTCTTGTAGAGGAAATGATTCAATACTCAATCCTACAAACTCCTATTAAAAACCACCTGTAAAAATAGCTACAAAGAATCATATGGTCTCTTCTGGGCTCCAAATTTCCCTGAACTTATTTATGCACATAATTACACACACACACACACACACACACACACACAAACTAAAATAACATACATTTTTCAAAGTATAGAACAATATTACAAACACTTTACTGTGGTGTCAGAATGACAGGAACCAACAGAGATAGGATGGGATATGGGTGGAGATGACTGGGTTTATCTTTAGTCATTTTACATAAGAACCCTCAACTTTAAGTGTATCATAAAAGACACACTTGTTAAATAGACAGGGATAGTAGATCTTGTTGAAATGATTTATTCTATGTGAGCAATTTAGATGACTCTGTGCAACAATCACAGAGTAATCTGAGATAGGCAGCTGGTGGGAGTCAGAGCTGAGAGCAGATGATGGAGATTGGCTTAGAAATCGACTGAGCTTGATGTTTCTGGCAGTCAACACTTAACAAAGGGAAAGGTTATAAAGCAACCATTCACACACATACATGCGTATGTATCATATACATGCCTACACAAATACATATGCGGGCAAACACAAACATGTGTTTATAATTTTGAGAACAACTTTATGTTCTCTTCCAAGAGTTCACTTTAGTGGTACCACATTTTCCACACAGTCAAACAAACAATCAAGCATCTAGAATATAAAACTTGAGACACAAATGACTTCTAACCAGGGGAATGTAAGAAGATTGACTGCACTTTGAGAGGACCAAAGTTCACTTCCCAGCACCCACATGGCAGCTAAAAGTCATCTCAAATATATTTATTAATATATGCATATGTATGCAAACGTCACATACACATTCAAGTAAATATATGGTCAGGGAAAATTTGATAACTACACTATCTGTATCAAGTAATTAATAAGTAATATGGAAGCTCTGGTGAGTCAGGAAACAGAGACCTAGTTGTATTTTAATTCTGTAAATTTATAATTGTTATAGCACATTTGTTTTCAGACAATAGATAGATAGATAGATAGATTGATAGATAGATAGATAGATAGATAGATAGATAGATAGATAGATAGATAGAGATATAGATTAAGAGTTAGCAATAATCAACTAGTCATGAATTTGTGTGTGTGTGTGTGTGTGTGTGTGTGTGTGTGTGTGTGTGTGTGTGTCCGTCCTTGAGAGAGAGACTGCGAGAGAATGTTGTGTGTATTTGGAAGCTATTCAAGAAACTGAAAAAGAGCAGTAAGATTATGTAGTCACAATGTAACTACAAAAGCAAAAAAGTAAAAGAACCAAAGTGAGGTATAAAATAAGTCTTTAAAATATTGACAATAATGGCACTACCAGCACCACCAACAACAAAATTTTCTCACGTCTGTATGATAAGAATAATAAAAAAAAAAAACCTTGACTTTACAATAATTACAAAGTTTCTTTTCCCTTAAGTAATTCTCATTCTTTGTCACTACTTTGTTCTCACATAAGCAGAAACAAAGCATAGAATGATGGGTAAAATCAAAGACACAGGTAGCAGACACTATCAATCTGTGGGAAATTTTTAGAGAAGTTGTTCATGTATAATAACTCAAACACTCAAGTTAGTTTCTGTTGCTATTGCTATGCTCCACTCTTTCAAGGTCTCCTTTAAATGTCCATAAGCTGATAATAGCAGTGTTTTTTTTATAAATGGCTAATAGAATATCATCCATATAATGAATTATACACACTTAAGAATGTTCTTGCCTTGCGTTTGTAACAGTTTGCATCACAAGTTTATGAAATAAATTCGGGCTCTTTGCTGTGCTTTAGGGGGAAAACTTGCAATGAAATCTTTGCATGTGTTCGTGAAATCTTTTGGAGGGCACACTAAAAGCAAATCTCTTACAATTCTTTGGAGCAAGAGGTATAGAATAAAAACAGTCCTATGACTCCAGAATAATCTGAAAGTATCTACAGGTACAGCAGAAGGGGTAGGCAATCCTCACTGCAATACTCCCATTAATTCCATAGTTTCATTAACTCCCCAGTGATATTGCAACAGTATTCAATTTCCTGATTTTTTTTTTAACCACAAAATGTGTGAATTCCCAGGAGAACTAGAGGGCTCTAGATGTCCACTATCAAGCTGTTCCTATTCTAACTGTTCTGTGGCCTTTACCTTTTCCTTTGCAAGAGACCACTGATCTACCCACACAGGTTTTTTACTCTTGTTTCAAGTAATAGAATAGTCATGGAGCACAGGCTGGTCAGTTGCTTCTATGAAAAATACCCTGACTCAGCTCGATGAAGTCTGTGAGTAGGCATTATCAGCTCCTGGGCTCCCTGCCTCTCAATTCCCAAGCTTTGATTTGGCAAAATCCTCAATCATACGTATGTCTTATGATTTTTTTCTTTTGGTTAGGACTGTAAGAAAAACCCTCATTTTTCCCATCAAATCCCATCCTCATAAATTATCTGGTAGGCCTGTTACAATGTATAGTTGGAACATACCTTTGTGTCCTTCCTCATCTTACCAGAATAAAATATCATTAATCTTTTCTAGACATTGACTTTGACCACTTCCTTGTAGTTGTATAATCATGGTCTGTTTCAGACATGTCTGCTGTGAGCCCTGAAGCTTCAGCCCCTGTACACAATAGTCTCTGAAACCCTCTTCCATTAATTCTTAGTGTGATCTCTGGGCTTTGAGTCCCTATGACTTGAATCCATAAACATCTGAGGACCCAAAACCACCACTTACTCTTCTATCCCTCATTGCTGTGTAGTGGTTTGAATGTTTGTCCTAGAGAGTGGCACTATTTAAAAGAGGTTTGGTCTTGTAGTAGGTGTGTCACTATGGATGTGGGTTTTAAGACCCTCTTACAAACTGCTTGAAAGTCAGTATTATTCTAACATGGAGAACACTCAGCTCCTACTGCATCATGACTGCCTGGAAGTTGTTGTGTTACTGACTTGAAGATAATGGACTGAACCTCTGAACCTATAAGCCAGCCCTAATTAAATGTTGTCCTTATAAGAGTTGCCTTGCCATGGTCTCTGCTCACATCAGTAAAACCCTAACTAAGGTATGCTACATTCTTAGTTTGACCTTGAGGTAGTAATAGAAAGTGCACAAACCTTAACCTGACTGAATAACTGAAATTCTGATAGGAGAATGTGGCATAATTTTGATTTCTCCAGTATTATCATTATTGGTAACATCTGGATCAATCCTATCACCCTTCATGGTTATGCTACTTCTCCCAAAGTGCAGACCTACAGTGACTGTTGGAAAGAACCACACACCCCCATAGGTAGGGTTTGCATACCCATTTCATGGGTTAATACTGTGTAGGTAGAAGAATTGAGGTCCAGATTTACACTGCCTGAGGTCACTGGAAAGAGTCTTGATCAGATTTCCTTGCAGGGGAACAAAGGTGTGTAGTACCCAATAACATTGCTGATGTGGGGCCTGGGGCTGGCCTCTCCACCCATTTCAGTGATGAAGAGAATTTCTCAAAAAACTCTCTTGGATTTTCATTCACTAGTCCAATGCTTTCCTCTCTTACATCTATGGAATAATCCTGTCTGCCAGCTTTCCTGGGAAGGACTCTGAATTCTAGTCTCATTTTTATTGGGACTCTGCTTGATTCTAGTTCCTACTTGCCCACACCCATAACAAATTATAGGAGGAACACCTACTCTGCTTTTATTTGGTTTTCTTTGCTGAAACAATATCTCCTTTACTATTTTTCCTTGTAGAGTAGCAACCATAGCAACACCCTGGGTATATGAAAGACTTATATCAGAGCACATCTGATATGATCTGACAAATTTACCTTTTTCCTGAAAGACTGAATGCTGCCTTACATACAGTATTAGTATTCTCATAGTCAAGCTACTTCACCAAAAATAGACCTGCCTCAGAATCACCCATAAATCTTGCTGTCTGCAATAACCTGGCCATAAAATCTTAGAATTCTTCATTTGGACCCTGCCAAATTTTAGATAAATCCTCAGTCTGCCTCACTGTAGATGGTTGCTTATACTAGATTTTCTTAGTTGCAGCATTAAGCAGCACATAAACAGCTGGATTACAATTTAACTGTTGAGCCGTCTCAGGATTTTGGACCTTTCCTGCTACGATCTCAAACAAACAGTTATCTGCTGTGATTGATTGATTGATCTTGGCAGTATTTTGACACTGCTTAGCAAATTCTAATTTCAATAATAAAAACTCCCCTACTGAAAAACATATCCTTGCCAATTGCTTCTAATACCCAAGAGGATGGGTCTCTGTGGTTAATGATTAGAGCACTACCTGAGTAAATGGGGTTGTTGGCTCAAATATGCACAAGTTTTTAATGATTGTAGCTGTTTAAATGGCTGAGGCTTATAAGATCTGACTGTATTACCATGAGAATTGAGCTGCTATTTTACTGGATAGGCAAAATGAAATTTCTGAACACCATCCCCACATTTGCTAGCCTCTTTCAAGGTCACTTCTAAGGGGGATAAAAGCTTCTGTGTCCCACTCAGAGGATCTCTAAGATGTTTTTCCGACTGCTGTTATGACTAGCAGCTCCATTTCTAAAGAAGTGCAGTCCAGCTAGGACACTTGGGAATTTACTAGCTCTCAGCCTTGGAATCCACTCTGATTTCCCCATGAACTCCCCTTGAGCTTGCAGAGCCTGTAACTGCTGCACATGCTCAGACAATGAAGTAAGTGTTTTGCAGCTGTTGCATTCCTTCTGTAAATAATCTATCCTTGGAAGGAGTTTCATATTCCACCTAGGAAACAAGTCAGGAGGAATTTTCCTACCTATTATATGTATTACTTCCAGTGGTCCAGCATTTCCTACATCTAGGGTCTCTTTCTTTGCCTTATTAGGTGTCAGCCCAAATCCTGGCTCAGTATATACAAACCAGATTGTAGGGGCAGATGACTTAGTTTCACTTTCTTCCTCCTTAATTGAAGTGTCCCCAGATGTGAATCCAACTTTCCCTTTCATGCCTAGGATCTAAATTATCCCTAAAAGTATCTATAGGCACTTTACCTAGTCCATGTATATCATAATAGTTTTAAAGATTTTCCCCAACCTTCTACCATTTTCAGGGTTGTTAAATTTGCTGTACTTTCCTCAGGGAACCAAGGACAAACTTGTACAAAATCTTTCTAAAAAGTAGTTGCTGTTGCCTAACACACACACACACACACACACACACACACACACANATATATATATATATATATATATATATATATATATATATATAATTTTCTTTTGCAATATCAGAGATTAATCATAATTTTGGAAGCCAAAACCAATTTTTAACAGGTTAAACAATCCATTATTTCTAAAATAAATGCCAAGTGCATTACGTTCATGTGGCAAAGTTTGGCTGCCAGTTCTTATATATGAATGCATGATTGTTCAGATTTTAATACCTCTTTAAAAAGGCATTGTTTTGTAGTGCCAGAGAAATGTTAGTGATCCCCCAAGACACAGACAGGAGCCAATCTGATGCAATGTACAGCAAGGTCTTTATTCTATTTGAGCTAGTTTTCCCCTCTCTCCCAACACACTGCCATACACAGGACAATTTTGGTGGTGGTGGAGCCGCAAATGTCTCAGGCCAAAGCTTTATAGTAAGCAGTAACCAGAGGATATTTGTGTAAGCATCTACCTGAAAAGCTACTGAGGCCTTTAACATAATTTGCTGGTGCTGGGAGTTGTATCATAAACTTAACTTCTGCTACCCTCTGCATTGGTAGTCATTAGGAAGGGAGTAGGCTTGTAACCTGAGGGTGGAGATTTGTTGGGGTAATAACCTGTAGACACTGGCCTTGTTGAGGGTATAACCTGGAGATGTTGGTCTTGTTGGAGATTAGCCTAGAGAGTGGAGTTAGGCTCATTATTTTGTTGTGGAGCAACTTGGAAACTAATGCTAGTTATTTATTAGCCTGTTAGTTTACCTGAATTTAAACTTAAATTCTTAAATTCTTAAATTCTCTAAAATGGAGTCTGAACTTAAAAGATTTGGCCTCTAAGTTTTAAATCCTATCTCTTATAATTCTGATTTCTAGGACAAGAATTATATAAAATATTTTCCCAATTTATAGGTATCTTTAGAGACCTGTTTCCCTGGCTTAGTTCATCCAATGATTTGTTGTCCAGAATAATTCCAACCCTGAGTTACTGGATTTAAGTTTTTGTTACCAGTGCTACAAATTTTTAACCATACCCAATAACTTATAAGCCAATAATCTATAACCAAGACATGTAGAACATTTTTATACATTTAAGACCAGTCAGAAACAGAGTGGTCACACATTCATATTTTTAGACTAGACCAAATTTTCTTACTTTTTCTATCTGTAATTTCAAGCAAGGGGCACCTTGCTACCTGCTGAACCCAATATTCATAGTCACAGAGATTTTTCTAGAAGTAGCCATCAGCTGTTTTTATAGAAGCTGAGAACCTGCTGGCCCCTTTAAAAGTGGCTTGTACAGACAATCAGCCCCTGGCAGGGCTTCTCCAGTAGCATTAGACTCCTAACTACAGATGTAGGGCTACAGATGAAGTTTATCAGGTTTTGTTGTGTTGAGACTTTTTTTGAGATGAGTTAAAAGTAAATCAGTGGGTGAACAACTATGAGATAAAGTTTTAACCATTATTTCTTTTTGAGTATAAAACACAGAGTGATGGTCTCTAGGCCTGAGACTGTAGGAGAGCCATCTTTGCTCCGGTGCACTGTCGGGGAGAGGGCCGCCTGCAGAAGTGACACAGCTGCTGGGTCAGATTCCATTTCTGGCTCCAGACATCCAGCACCTTTTCTATCAGAGAAGGGCTGGTAAGAGAGCCATGTTTTCTCTGGTGTCAGGCAGGGGAGAGGGCGGTTGCAAAAGCAACACAGCTTCTGGGAAAGATCTCATTTCTGGCTCCAGTCTTCCTGCCCGAGGGTTGTCCACCCAGGAGGAGTCTCAATGCCTTAGCTGGCAGGAGAGACATCTTTGTTCTGGTTCACCTAGGCTCCAGTATACACTGGGGAGAGTGTGGACCGCAGAAGCTACATAGCTTTGGGACAGACAGAAGCAACCTAACTTCAGGGACAGACCCTGTTTCGGGCTCCAGAATTTTGGGCACCTTCCTCGCCAGAGAAAAGGTGGCCACCTGTGAGGGCTCTGTCTGCCAGAGCAGGTGAGAGAGTCATATTATGTCCAGGGTCCCTCAGTGGCTAGTCTGTGCAAGTGAGTGAATAAACAGCAGAGTCAACACATCTTCTGGGACAGGCCCTTTTTTGGGCCTACATCTTCAGCCAGGAGGTAGATCTGACTGCTAGGCCTCTGTGCACATTCCTGGCTGGAGGAGAGCTTCCCTGCAGAAAGTAATCTGACCACTGAGACTCAGGAGAGAGCTGGACTNCCAGGACTGATGACAGAGGCTAACAGAATCACAGGAGGAACAAGCTCCAACCACAGACAACTATAACAACTAACTCGAGAGATCACCAGATGGCGAAAGGTAAATGTAGGAATCTTACTAACAGAGACCAAGACTACTCACCATCATCAGAACCTAGCACTCCCACTTCAGTCTGTCCTGAATACCACAACACACCCGAAAAGCAAGATCCGGATTTAAAAGCATACCTCATGATGCTGGTAGAGGACTTTAAAAAGGGCATTATTAAAGAAATGCAGGAGATTGCTGCTAAAGGGGTACAAGTCCTTAAAGAAAAACAGGAGAATACTTCTAAAGAGGTAGAAGTCCTTAACGAGAGGAGAACAGATACAAACAGGTGATGGAATTGCACAAAATCATCCAAGACCTAAAAAAAAAGCGAAATAGAAGCAATAAAGAAAACCCAAAATGTGACAACTCTGGAGATAGAAACCCTAGGAAAGAAATAAGGAACCATAGTTGTGTGAGTATCAGCAATAGAATAAAGGAGATAGAAGAGAGAATCTCAGCTGCAGAAGAATCCATGGGGAACATGGCCACAACAATCAAAGGAAAAGCAAACACGCAAAAAGATCCTAACTCAAAACATCCAGGAAATCCAGCCTACAATGAGAAGGCCAAACTTTCCGACAATAGGAATAGATGAAAATGAAGATTTTCAATTTAAAGGGCCAGTAAATATTTCAACAAAATTATAGAAGAAAACTTCCC
>NW_018392358.1:0-40135 GCF_900095145.1 Mus pahari | reverse complement strand
CATAACAGCCTTATTTATAATATCCAGAAGCTGGAAAGAACCCAGATGTTCCTCAATACAGGTATAGATACACAAAATGTACATTTACACAATGGAGTACTACTCAGCTATTAAAAACAATGAATTTATGAAATTCCTTGACAAATGGATGGATCTGGTGGATATCCTACTGAGTGTGGTAACCTAATCACAAAAGAACACACATGGTAGACACTCATTGACAGTGGATATTAGCCTAGCAACTTAGACTACTCAAAATGCAATTTGTAAATCACTTAAAACTCAAGAAGAAGGAAGACCAAAGTGTGAAAACTTCATTCCTTCTTAGGATGGGGAACAAAATACCCATGGAAGGAATTACAGAGACAAAGTTCAGAGCTGAGACTGAAGAAAGGACCATTCAAAGACTGACCCATCTGATGATCCATCCCATAAACACCCACCAAACCCAGTCACTTTTGCATATGCCAACGAGATTTTGCTGACAGGATCCCAATATAGCTGTCTCCTGTGAGGCTATGCAAGTGCCTGGCAAATACAGAAGTGGATGCTCACAGTCATCTATTGGATCAAATACAGAGTCCCCAATGAAGGAGTTAGAGAAAGTACCCAAGGAGCTGAAGGGGTCTGTGACCCTATAGGAGGAACAACAATATGAACTAACCAGTACCCCCAGAGCTCATTTCTCTAGCTGCTTATGTAGCAGAGGATGGCCTAGTCAGCCATCAATGGGAGGAGAGGCCTTTGGTCTTGGGAAAAGTATATGCCCCAGTATATGGGAATGTCAGGGCCAGGAAGTGGGAGTGGATGTGTTGGGGAGCAGTGGAAGGGGGGTGGTTATAGGAGATTTTTGGTGAGGCAACTAGGAAAGGAGATAGCATCTGAAATGTAAATGAATAAAATATCTTTAAAAAAAGTTCACTCTTCCTGAGCCTCAGTTTCTTTATTTATTAAAAAAAAAGACAGTAATTATTCCTTTGCCTACTAATACCTAAGCTTACTTGTGAACCAATATGACACTATCCACAAACATATTGTACATAGCACAAACTGCATAGCAAGGGCTTTTTTTATTGTAATTGTACAAATAAATGCACACATATATACACCCAGGCAATGGATGACAACTATGTAGTAAGAAGTACGGGGGTATGTGTTTGTGAGTGAGGTGAGTCCACATTGTCTTTCCCTCAACTCCCCCACTGACCACCCCTTGCCATGATTCTATTAAATGCATGCATAATTAACCTGGTATTCAACAGCCAGTTTCGTCAGTGAAATACAGGAGCATTATCATGATATTTTGTGAGATGCTGCTGATTTGAGGTTGCAAAGTATTCAATTAGCCCATTTCACTCTACATAGTTACCTGAGAGTAAATGGCACCATTCATTATAGTGTATAATGGAACATGAAAATGAGAAAGTAAAACACCCCCAATTCCTTCATTCCTGAATTCAGGGACAATAAGAAGCTAATTGGAAATTTTCATTTATCTTTTGCAGAGTTTGTTGAATTAAAAAAAAAAAAAAAAAGCAGTTCTGAGAATTCTGAGTATGCTTTGAAACACTGCTTCAGTTCAAGAGTCTCCCTGAGATGGGAGTGAATTATCTGAGGCTGTGTGTCTCCCACATCATAAGGATACTAAGTGTGATGGAAAGAGAAAAAGGCTCAGAGAAATCAATGAGAGGGAGTGTATGTCTTCTGGACTGACACATGCTTTCCCTTCCTTCTCTGAGCTAGCTTAGCATATGTACAACCAGCCCCACACTGTAGTGACCATCTTGGACGCATTGGAAGCAAGTTTGCACTACAGGGTGATGTCAGAGACTGCTCAAGCATGTGAAACTCCCACTGAATGTCTTTTTTTTTTAATACACCCAAAACTATGAGTCGTACATGCTCATAGCCACCCTCTCTCATGGCTCCTCAACCTGTCCTCACTTCTTAGAGGAGGGAACTGACATAGAAGGTCTCCCAGCCATATATGACAAGCTGTGCCCTTCCCCCTTGAGTTTGCTAACAAACTTCCTCAGACACTGGAGCCAGGGATGGGCTACATTTACATCTTCCTCCCAGAGACCTAAGATCTGAGAACTGCTGAAGAACTTACTTTGCAACTCAATCCAACTGAAACAGCAACAGAACCCAGCTGAAGCAAAGGGATGGGTCATTGGCTTTTCACATCTATTTTGAGAACTGTATATTAAAATTTGAGCCTTTATTAGAGAACTTTGTCTTGGCTCATTGTTTCTCTCATTATACTTCCCATCCATAACCCAGTAACCCATAACCCATAGCCACTGGCAACTATAACAAACTCTCTTCCCAAGTTTGGTTTCATATTAATTCAATGAACCCCTAAGCTCTGAAACAGTTATTGGTCACATGGATGCCAAGACTATGTCAGCACTGCCACTGCTACCTTACAGTCTTGCCTCCCCAAGTCTACTGGGGGCTCAGTGGAGGCCACTCAGACCCTACCAGTGGTAGATACACAGCTGAACCTAGCAACAGCACAGGGCCAAGGCATTTTCACAAAGCAGTCTGGGATCACTGCCTCTTATTTCTTCAAGGTTGTGGATTAGGAAACAGATGAAAGCATTCTTCAAAAATCAGACATCTGGGAAAATCTTACACCGTACTTCTAACCACCAACTTTAAAAATGTATGTTTTAAAAGTTTTTAAAATGGTATCAAGCAAAGCCTAGCTCCCTGGGTTCTGACTCTGTTTATCTATTTATTACTGTAAAAAGAATGCTTAACATTAGATCAGTCCTTTTAAAATTTTTCAAAGATTTTAAAAATTAACTTTTAGCTATATCAGACTCCAAGCTATCTCAAGAAAGCACTGAGTTTTCAGTCACAGACTAGACATAAATTGGTTACTATTCTGGCAACAATTGTGCCCCAGATTCGATCCCACTTCTGTAAGCCAACTATCAATATCAAAAGTTATTAAAGGCAAGAATCAGCATGTTCTTCTCTGTTTATGGGAATATGGCATAGTGCAACCACGGTGGAAAACAGGACAGAGAGTCCTTAGACAGTGTGTGGCAGAACATCTAGCTCTTAGAGGTGGGTGGTACCTTGAGATCAAACAAAATATTGGAAGTTTGTGGCTGGGTATGTGGTAATAATAAGTAGTGGTTAGATAGTAGTTAATGCTGGCACCTAGGCTGAACACTTTTCAGTGCTTACTTGTATGTATGTATCAATCAACGTTAGGCACTGTCAAGGGTGGGTCAGTTAATCCTCACAGACTGCTATTGAAAACACTGTGGTAAGCAGATTTACTTTAAAGGACTCTAGGAGATCTGAACATGACTTGATTACAGATGATTGGCTCTCATTTCATAAGTTAGTAGCTTAGTAAAATTCATGGACTTTTCTTCAGTCTCCCAAAATCAGCTTGTATATAACTAGCTAACTCCCTCATATCTATGGATGTGGTTCTTATCTGTAAAATAGGGGATTGGTCTAGAAGTTCCATTCACATGGACACCCATTATTGATGAGGCTAAAGAAGGATATGTCCAATTACAGATGGCAGAATCCTGCCCATTGAGTGAAGAATATGGCACAGGCTTCTCCCACACAGCCCCTAGGTCCACGGCCTTTGATGCACCCAAGAAGGACATTTGGGGTATGGGATTTGTGGTATTGAGTGAATGGACCTGCAGGCAGAAGAGTATCCTGAGTAGAAATGCAGACAGGCCTACCTAGTGCTACAAGGCTAGAGGGACCTGAGTTCCTTGGTTCCAGTGAGAGTTGGAAGCAGGAGCCAAGGTGAGCTCAGAGGCTCTTGGCTCTTTTGAGAGCCCAAAGGGACAATAGCGACTCTCAAGACTTCAGTCTATGTATGCCATTTCAGTGGCACAATGTTCCACTAGCTAGGGGTGTGGGGGTCTGCTTTGAGCTGAACCTGAAAGCAGTGGAATGCTGCATGAGCTATGCTCATGGACACAGGTCAGCCTATCCATCCAGGAAAACAACCCTCTAGACTATAAAAGCAGATATCAGTGCTGTCAGGGCCTCACACATGACCACATGGTTCCCAGCAATTCAATGCCATAATAGCAGCCTCAAATGGATACCCATGGTCTCTTTGATCTCAACTGAGGCCTTCTGGGCAAGATGCACAGACTGTGTGCCACATGATATGATGGGAAGCAACTTCAAGGGTGGTGAGGCTGCCATCCTCTTATCTATGGGGGAAGATCCTCCCAACAGGCAAAGCTGGAATCCATGCTGAAGGACCTCTGCTGTGCCTCATTTCTCAGTTAGAATGCCAATCCTGGGTGAGATGATACATTGATCCATTTTTCATTGTGTTGTAGCCATCCATCAGCGCCTCTTTCCTGTTCACAGGGGGCACCTGGATGCCAGGCCCACACCGTTCCCCTTGAAAGCCAAGAATAGTGGGTGGCTCATTCAGGCAAACTCTGTATGTGAACAAACTTCCTCCCTGCTGGACTGTACCTACACCTGTGTGCTCTGCCTCCTATGAATTCTCCATCCTGTGGAAGGCTTCTAGCCTCTGCCTTCTCTCCTGAATCTAACCTAGGCTGTAGTTTTTCACACAAAAATGGACAAAATCCTAGGAGGGGACACCAGGTACTTGGTGGGGTTAAAGTAGAAATTTTGATTCTAGTGTTCCAAGAATCTTTCCCTTAAATAAAAATGACCAGTGCTATGGGGCTAACTAAGTGCTCAAGTAGAATACTAGTCTAATATGCTCTTGACTTGGCTCCCACTCCAGCACTGTAAAAACTGATAGGCACGGAGATGAAACTATCAGAAGTTTGTGGTATCGGCACAGTCCATGGTTGGCATTTTTGAAGCATTTTGACCATAGAATCAGGCAATGATAAGAAGTAAAACAGGGATGCTCCAGCAAGAAGCTGAGAATGGGATCCGGAACTCGACAGCCCAACTCTGCAGGATTAGGGTGCTATTCTGGGTAGTACTTATCAATTTGACACAAACTGGAGTTAACTGGGAAGAGGTAACACAGTTTAAGTATTTGCCTCCATCTGATTGGCTTATGCGTGTGCTTGTAGGCTATTTTCTTGATTAATGATTACTCTGAAAGGACCCAGCCCACTGTTGGAGTGCTATCCCTGGTTGGGTGGTTTTGGGTAGGAAAGCCAACTAAGTGAGCCAAGAGAACTAAACCAGTAAGCTGTAGCACACTCATTCATGGCCTCTGTCTTTGTTCTTGATTTCTAGTTCCTGCTTTGAGTTCTTGCCCTAACTTTCCTTCGTGGTAGACTGCAAGCTTTAAGCTGAAATAAATCTATTCCTTGTTAGTCATGGTGTTTACCACAGCAAAAGAAAGCAAACTAGGACAAATGGTGATGCCCACTCTACTGCCTCATGGATGCTCTATGGAGCTCTGAGGCCTTGGGACCCACAGTCACCTCTACAGAGGGTCAGTCCATTTTACAACAAGTGGTTCCATGAAAGAACATTTGAGAGCAAACTAGGCCTCCTGGGAAGCCAAGCTTGTTTATAATAGAATAGGTGGGGAACTCCAAACCCTGAAAACGTACAGATCCACTCAGGTCTCTGTGACCACGTAGTCCAGCGCCCAATATAGCCCCATTCCACCCCCCTCTGCCAGTTAGGAGACACAATGATGTTTTATTTTCCTGTCATGAAGAGGACCCAGGAATCCCTCCACTCACCCAGTCCAATCATAATGATGCACATTACACATTACACATAGGGAGCTGAGGCTCCAGGTAGCCAAAGCTGGCTTCACCAGAACATTGGCATTCACAGTATAGACATCTAGGGTCTCCAGTGTCCACTCTCTCCCAGGGATATGTTTCTCACAAGAAGCTATGATTATCTAACAACAAAAATCAAAGGTCCTGGGGGATGTATATGTGTCCATCTTTACTCCTAAAACCTGAGCCCAGGGCAGTACTTTAAGCTATTCACACTGGGTTGAGGGGCCCAGGGGACTGTGGATAAGATGAAGGCTTCCCAACATGTGCTGGCAAAGAGGCATGTGTAAGAAAATTCAGGAGCAAGAAAGCCCTGTGCTTGTTCCAGACTGTTCCCACACAACAGAGTTATCTCCAGAGGGGACCCAGGTATGCAGATGGCACTACATATAAAGTGAAGGCTCTGAAATGGGGACATGATCCAGAGAGCCTGTCACCTGGGGTCACTCTCCTCACCCTAAGAAGAACAGGTGTCACCTGTGCCAGTGAGGGACAAGTGAGCTGGGAGGGCAGAGAGACAGAGACATCTCCAGGCTCCAACAGCATGACTCTACAGGGGGATGACAGACAAGACAAGCATGGCCTCACCAGAGATTTCATTGTCAGTGTGCCTGGAGGCTGGAGATCCTCTGTTTGGAGGCACTCAAAGATTAGGGAGTGTCTATGTCTTTCTGTGCTTGCCAGTGTCTCACTTGTCTCTGACCCCAGCCAGACAAAAACAAGGAGCAGGGTCTAGGCCTGTGCTGGGAAAAAATATCTCACATGAAAGAGCTCAAAGTGATCTATGGGGCTCATATCCTCTCCAAAAATAAGGACAGACAGACAGACAGAGAGGCAGGCTGGGGAAGAAGCTGGAAGGGAGGGGTAAGGAAGGGATCAAAGAGAAATGTGAGAAGAAGGGAGGGAGAGGATGAGCGTGGAGAGAAAGAGAAAGGGGGAAAAGAAGGAACAGGATGGGGTGAGGAAGGAAGAAGGAAAGATTAAAAGAGTGGAGAGAGGAAATGAAGGTGGGAAAGGGGAAGACCTGCCCTAGTTTGGCACTGAGCACATTTTGGATGTTAAGTTCTAGCAAGGAGCCTTCCCATCAGCTTTAAAGGCTAGCCATGGTGAGCCAGTGAGGGTCTTCTCTGGGCTTGTTTTCCAGGCCTCCAGTATGCTGTGCGTTGATGCCTGCTTCTCCCCCTGTCCTCAGGTATATTCTGTGTTGATGCCTACTCATCCCTCTGACCTTTCAAGAGATTCTGCACATCTACACAGAGCTCTGTGGGTAATTCAAACAAAGGTAAGGAAGAAAAAACATGATGGCATTGTTACACTTATGTTCAATAAAGTCCCTTCCCACTGACACCCAGGATATCACTATTTGTCTCTCATACCTTTATGAGAATAAAGAGTTGTATCTTCAAGATGGTGGATATGGGGCCATAACACAGAAGCTCCTCCAACTCTAAAAGGTAGACCTTTGCTATCAGTGTGCTGAAAGTTCACAGATCCAGCCTCAGGCTACCATCTCCATGAGCTGGCACATCCAACAGAAATGCTGATTGACAGGAAAACATGGAGTTACTAGGTAACCCAAAACATCCTTGTAGACCTCTGCCACCTGGTCTACTCTTGGCAAGGGCATTCTATGCCTCATGTTGCCTGGCCTCCTCTAAGAAGGCTCTCTGCCCCAGTCAACAATAAGTGGAAGTTTATAGGACGAATGAATGAGGGGTAGAATGTGGTGTCAGTGGAAATTTCCAGTCTCCAGTACAGTTTGCATTTCAATATTTTGAGCCAATCACCAATATAGAGGACAATATAGAGAAGGTAGTCTCTGGTATGGCCCTGTATCTACATACAGCCACTTGTTCCAGGTAGGACCAAACTTTAGCTGCACACCACATCCCTGGATGACCTCAGTGGGTTGCCACATAAGTTACTGACCTAGAGTCCCTTGATGCCTTGGATTGGAGGCAACCTGGACAATGTCTACCTATGCAAGAGTCTCACCTGCAGCCAAGGTGGAGCCACTGATTCAGGTGACCCACCCAGAGATCTCTAACCCTGTGACACTGGGCCTATGGCTTTTGGTCTCCCGGGCTTCTTCCTTCATGTCTCATCCCCCTTGAGTCTTCCTCATGCTCTCTTTTCCAGTCCCTCCCCCTGCCCCCCACCCCTTGGGAGCTCTCAGAGACTGAACGACCAACCAAAGAGCATACAACACCTAGACTTAGGCTTCCTGCACATATGTAGGAGATATACAACTTGGTCTTTGCGTGAGTCCCCTAACTGGAGTGGGACTGTCCCAAACTGGGCTGGCTTCAGGGAGAGAGGATGTGCCTAATTCTACAGTGAGTGACTTGAGGTGCCAGGGTGGGTTGGTGCCCCAGGGTGGGTAACTGGGATAGGGGTGCTGTGGTCAGGATGTAAAGTGAATAAATAAACAAATAAGCAAATAAATAAATAAATAAAATGGAAAAAATAAAATTAAGCCAATATTTCTAGAGTGTTCACAGAACATTTGATCCCAGGACCGAGCCCAAGGAACCCGGAGATTCAGCATTGCTAATAGTGAGACTAAAAGAGGTAAGGTGAGCTTCAGATAAGAAAGAACTCACTTAGTCTTCAAAACAAATGAGTATAAAGTTGTGCTACCTGTTTGGAAGCAGAAGAGAGAAGATGAAGGGGAGAAGGGAGGAGACCTCAGACTCAGCATGGCTGATGTCTTGCTCTAGATTCTCAGCATCATTTATAAAGCCGGACTCTCGCTCCTGACCACACCTCCAGCCCTATCAATCTATTCCCATCACAAGAAATATTCTCCTGCTCCAGGACCTTTGCACCTGGATATCTCTACCTGAAATTCCTTTCCCCATATATGTGTGTGTATGTATATGTGTGTGTGTGTTTGTATACCATATACACATGTGTTTGTATACACATATGTGTATATGTGGGGTGTGTGTGTGTGTGTGTGTGTGTGTGTGTGTGTTTGTGTGTGTCTATGTCAGTATGTGAGTGATTATCTGGGTCCTACTTCATCCCAGACACTGCTCCAATGCCCCCTGCTCTGAAAAGTCAAAGCATCCCCTCCATCCACCCCATCAGCTCCTCCTGCTCATCATTCCATTTTCATGCTACCATCTGCCACTGCCTGACATCACACTCTCCCCATTTATTTATATGCCTGTTGGCTGTTTCCCCAGTACAGTGTCAATTCCACACCACCTGGGGTCGCATAGTTTCTGTAGTTTGCTATACCCCATAAGCCTAACCATAGTTTCGTGTCTGTTAGGATGTTCATGAAAACACACAGTGAATACTCATGATTGCTCTTTCTGTTGCCCTGTTAGTAGCCTTTGAGTTTGCTTCCAAGAGGTTATCTCAATGGGTAGCAGATCTGCAATGGATTCTGTTTAGTAAGGACAGAACACTCTCCAGCTTTTTCTGTTATGTGAAAAGAAACCCAAAGGAGCCACTGCTCAGATGGCTGTTTTAAAGGATGTCTGAAGCAGCCATAAAAGTCTTCAGAGCCAAGGCACACACACAAATAAAACAAAATGCCACACTCAGCAGGTGCCCCTGATTCTGGCAAGCTGTGCTGTGCTAGGAATATGCTTTGGCTTCACCAAGTTACAACTTCATCTGAAAAATTAAAAGGTAGCTATAACCAGTGCATCTCTGTGGCTCTGTCAAGGCTGCATATTGTTCACCTGCCAGGGGTGGAGGTGGGGGCTTGGGGGATGGGGATGGGGAGCAGCAACCCAGTGGGGTTCTTCTTTCTAGTTTCTTCTTGAGGCAGTGGAGGGGGAAGAGTGTTGGTGGGGTAAGTCTTTGTCTTAGGAGATATTTAGGATTGCTGTATAATAAAAAGTTTACTTATTTAAGTGTAAGTTACTAAGCTATTGTAGTTGACCTGCCTTCTGTGCTCCTCTGAGGCCAGAAACTGCAGTTTCTGGCATTTAGCACCTCATCCTAAAACAGCAGGAGATTAAGTAAAGGATTAATTGCTAGAGCCTTTTCCCTATTGTCTTTGCTTGTTGGGCTAGGGGGAAGTTTGGAGCAATAAACTTCTATTGAACCAGGAGATAAGAATAACACTGGAAGAGGGCAAAACTTTTACATAAGTGAATTTGCATAATCTCACATAAATGCATTTACAGATTCATGCATGCTCATTTATTCATTTACACATTTCCATTCAAACCCAGTTGGGCCACCTTCCATGCATTCTCACAACTACATACTTACACACACACATGCATACATTCTCACAATTACATACTTACACACGCATCCATACTGACATATGCATATGGAGCAAAAGACCAAGCCCCAGTGCAGAAAGAACTCAATCATTCTGGATCAAAAATGAGTTCCAATTTTTATTGCATAGGGAGAGAAAAGGCTTCCACCCTTTTAATGTTAACTGAATTAAACCCATGTTTGTAAGAAAAACGCTTTGTTCCTTTTAATAAGACTAAGCCTGCCTTGTCTTTACCATGGGACCTGTTCTGTCCTATGACAAGAAGCTTGCTTGCTCCTGCTCTCTGCAGAATCATTTTTCCTCTTTCATTCTGCATTCTGCACATTGCTCTCTTAGTGTTTTATGTTTCTAAGTTATTCCACTCTGCATTCTCCTTGTAATCTTGTTCTCTTCTGCTCTGAAGTCACAATAATGTTCTTACTCTCAATGCCTTTTCTTCCAAAGCTGTGCCTATACTTCTAAGTTCTTCTTGAGTTTATTTCTGTCTATAGTGTTCTGTCTAAAAACTTCTCCTCAGCTCAATTCCCTCTCACAGCTCATTTCCTCTCAACTCTGTTCCTCTCACCACATTTCTGATTCTTCTCTTTGTCTTCAGCACTTCAACATCTTTCAGAATACATGATCACGTTACAAAGTTACTCACAAGTTCACACACAAAATCAAATCATAAATTGAAATAGACATTTACAACAGGGAATGTTTACATGCATATCCATAGGATTAATTATCTAGGTAAACATCCATCACCTGTCTCAGGTCCACAGGTTCACTGAAGGTTTAAAACCATAACTAAGTTATAAGTGAATTTTGTACAGATAAAACAAAACAATATTTTATCTTCTGTCCTAGCACCTATAATAAATCCTTAGTTCCCTTTTTATGTCCTCTGGTTCATAATTTTATACCTCTTGGAATGTGCTTTGAGCAGGAGAAAGTCTGGTTACCATCTAAGAGCAATTAACTAGTGACACTTGGGAGACTAGCAGAATTCTCATCAAAGTTATAACTATCAGAAAAGGACCTAATAGCAATAATCACTGATATAATTTTAGGAATTCGTATATGATTGTCATAGAGACATAAATCATTTATTTACCTATATAGCATCACTATAACACAGTATATCTTCATGGACCTGCAGAGATTCACACCAAAGAGGTATGCTGTTACTTAGTGATTATTATATATGTTTAATAATTACAGGAAAGCATATTAATAGCAGGATTCTTTCTAAAGTGAATCCCTTATAGTCTTGCTTAATAAGGGTGCACCTGGTGCAGATTATATAATAATCCAAAGTAGACCATTTCAGGATGATCACCTGATAGTTATTAGCTTGTCCCATTATGGTTCCTAACACCCAGGCAAGAACTGAGGCTACTTATCCAGTTGTGCTGGAAGATGTTATCAGTGTGCGTTTTAAGGGAGGGAAGGAAGAGGCCAAGGAATTCAGACATTTTTGAAACTCTTACTCTTCCATGCCCTGGTCATGATGCAAAAGGTGTGAAAAATAATTTGATCTCCTTTGAGACTTGCCAAGTTTTATAAAGCAGATTCCTATGCTGAGGAACCATAGTGAGAACACATGCTAAGGTTTCAGACAAAGCAGGGTGCAGGTTAGGATAGGGCCCAGGACTGGGGCCCAGGACTGGTGCAGGAGTCTGTCCACCCTACCCATGGGCACTCACCTTCTGGCCATTCATGTAGAAGAGCAGCTGTGGGGGCTCCATGACACTGAGGAGGCCCCTAGCAGCACCGGTCCTTGGAAAGACTAAATTGCTTGAGGCCACAGGGTGGGGTTTGCCTGTGCCTCTAGATCTCCACCCTCCTAGAAAGTTCTGCAAGATCCAGTGTTGCTGAGATACTAAAGGGAAAACCATCCTGACACTATGGAGTGTCAGCTCGGGTGACACACTGAAATCTTTGGTTTGGAGCATCACATCGATGGGACAGAGAAGTAGCTCTGCAGACAGCCTCAGGAAGTCCTGAGTCATTGCTATAAGTATCCTGTACCAATGCTTGTTTGTTGGATGTGGTTTCTAGAATCCTATCCATTTGTTTATGGGGATGGCAGCCTGGCTGTATGGCTGAGTCACTTCCCAAGAGTCCTGTCCCCTTAACTTTACTCTTAGGCTTTCATTACATTTTAGAATCTGCTTTATAAAACCTGGCAAGTCTCAAATGAGACCAAATTATTTTTCAGATCTTGATTCGCTTAGTATATCTCCCTAGATTATTTTATTCATGCAAAACAACATCCCTAGTCCCATTCTCCTCCCTGCCTCCCCAATTACACAGGGGGTCTCTGGGTAATAACCCTGGCTATCTTGTAACTCTCTTTGTAGATCAGGCTGGTTTTGAACCTGCCTCTGCCTCCTGAGTGCTGGGATTAAAGGTATGTACCACTATACAATATTTTTATTGTGAAAACTATTCAAGGTTTTATGTAAAGGAGAATAAGCCACATTTCACCAACTCCAGGAGTGGTTAACAATAAGTCCCTCCTGGCTTCCCGGGTATTGTAAACACATTTCAGACGCAGTGTTTTACCCCTAAATGCATCAGTAGACAGAAAACATGTGCATGCATATATTCTTTTCTTTCTTTTCTCTCTCTCCCTCTCCCCATACCCCTCTTCCCCCCACCCCCCACCCAGTGTAAGCATCACTATATCATTATGGCAAGTTCGAAATTTACTGGCTTTGAACTGACAGCTTCTATCAGCTTCTGCCTCCTCCTGAGTGCTGGAATCAAAGGTGTATGCGAGCTTCCAGACCTGTCGAACATTTTCTTTTTTGAAAAATACTTTATGTTTGACAAGTTCTGGGGAAATGGTTCAGAGGTTAAGAGCTTCCAGAACCCAGGACTAGAATAAACCTGTTTTCTTTATAAAGTATCCAGTTTTGGGCATTCTGCTCCAGCAAGAGTGAATAGATTAAGAGCCAGAATCCTTTTACTCTCCTGATGCCAATAATCAGGATTCTAAAATCTTAAAATCTCAGTGGCTCAGAGCATTTGTTTCTAGCAGGTTCAATTCCTAACATTCACGGTCTTCTACAACTCCAGTTCCAGGGAATCTGATTTCCATCTTCTAATGACCCAGGAGCCCCAGGTGTACACACACACACACACACACACACACACACACACACATATATACACACACACACACACATACATACATGCACACACATATACATATATACGCATACATATACATGCATTTCATGTATTTACACACATGTGCACAGATATTCACAGGCATACAGACAAACAAACAGACAAAACACTCATACACATAAAATAAGTATTTAAAAAATTAAGCTATTTTCTTTATTATGTCCGTAAATCTATTTAAGAACAAGAACATCAGTATCACAGTACCAGTAAAATTGGTGAACATTTAAGATGTCTTTACAAGTCTTTTTACCCATGTAGCACATGCTGCTGAAGATGCAAATGGAACATTCTAGCAGTGGGCAACTGTGGTAACAAATGGAAGTGTCTGGATTAATTACGACCTAGATATCTGGGAAACTTCTGAGGGATGGCACTGCTCAGTCTTTGCCAATACCTCAGGAGAGGGTCTTTCAAGACCTAGACTTGAGATTTCTAAAGAGGCATGCAAGGGAGGAGTCCTGTGCAAAGACAGGCTGTGGCCTTTGACAGAGATGCCCAACTGTAGACGTGAGCATTAGGCAGATTCTGGGAGTGCTGAAGCTAGCTGGCAACCACAACCAACTGGCACCTGGCACTGTGGGGTAGAATGCAGTTACTAAGGTGAAACCCACAGAAAGTGTAAGCAATAAGAGGAGGTCCTTTCTTTCTCTGTACTTCTCTCCTCCAGTGTCCACTAGACAGTAGTTCGGATAGTGTCTTAGTTAGGGTTTTAGTGCTGTGAACAGACACCATGACCAAGGCAAGTGTTATTTAAAAAAAAAAAAAAACAACAACAACATTTAATTGGGGCTGGCTTACAGGTTCAGAGGTTCAGTCCATTCTCATCAAGGTGGGAGCATGGCAGCATCCAGGCAGGCATGGTGCAGACAGAGCTGAGAGTTCTACATCTTCACCCAAAGGCTGCTAGTGGAAGACTGACTTCCATGCACCTAGGGTGAGAGTATTATGCCCACACCCACAGTGACACACCTACTCCAACCACATCACACCTATTAAAACAAGGCCACACCTCGAAATGGCCACTCCCTGGTGCAAGAATATACAAACCATCACAGCTAGCAAAGAACAGAACATTTCAGTCTTGGTATCATACAGGCAAGTATCAAGTGACAGTTGAGGCAATGGCTGCCAGGCATTAAAAAGTGGACTTTAGCCAGATGTGCTGGCTCACATTTGTAATTTCAGCTTCTGGAAGTCAAGCTAGGGATATTATGTGTTTGAAGTCTGCCGATTTCAAACCACCCTAGGTACACGGTGATAGCCTCTTTCAAAGCAAAAGGCTAAAACACCACACAGTTTCAGGATCAATAGCTCTTTTCTATCAGTGCACTGACAAATATTCCTAGACCATTGTATGTGTGCGTGTGTGTGTGTGGGGGTGTGTGTGCTCACACACACACATGCTATTAGTGTTACTCAGACTCCCACCCATACTTCTCTACTCTGCCTTAGAGCCAGGATTTTGCAAATCGTCTTTCGCTCTTGCCAGGCCCCTTTAATCTTCGGCAATGCAGGGTCTTAGAAGTACAGAAGTGTCACGATCGCCTAACTTGCCAGCAAGAAAGACGCGCCACAACAGGATCCTTCTGCAGACGTTTTTAAACGGGTTTTATTGCTGAAGCGAAAAGACCCCGAGCCTGAAAACTGTTGCTGCTTAAATAGGCCTAAGAGGAATGTGTCACTCTATGATTGGTGCTCACTATATACCCTCATTTGCATGTCCGGGCTTGAGCTGTGACTCATCATCTGTGCTGTTTGAGCATGTGCACAACAGTTGTCAGTTAGTTGTCAGTTTGTTGTCATTTAGTTGGCCGACGCCCTTCAGGCTCAGGTGCCATCTTATAATGGTGAATGTGGCTTCCCACACAGAAGGAAATGAGGAAAATGTGCCATATTGATCTGGGCACACCAATGGAACCCTGGAACCACCCAACTCCAGCAGCAATTGTTGGCTCCAGAGTAGCAGTGTCCTCACACCCCTTCATGAACACCAGCAACAAGAGAGGCCTGAGGTTCACCCTTTTTATTTCCACCCTTTCACTTCCTGGAGAATGTCATGCAGCATTTGACAAAGTCAGTACCAATTGACTTTTCAAAAACCACTCAAATAATAATAGTTTATGCTGCAATATGAGTATAGTACACATTTTCTGGACATAAAAACCTCCATCCTTTTCAGGAGAGGCATTCTCATAGAACTGAGGAACAAGATAAAGATGCTGTTTCCAGCACTAACAAACATTTTCAGGAAAAAGACATGAAAAGAAAGATAAGAAAAGCCAGGAAAGCCTGAAGAATTTTAATCAAGGAAAATAAAATTCCTCAGCTTCACCTGCTTTGATTTCATATGGCTTAGCTGTACATGATGCTGCCTAGTGTTTTAAAATTATGTCTTTTCTTATTTTTCCCAGTTCTCCAGGAAAAGACATTTTTGTTAATAATTAACTGCAGGCTAAATTCTTAGGAAAAGGATCTCAAACTCACTAACCAGTAACTTTTCTCTAGATTTAAAGAGTTAAGTTATTCGGTCTTCAGACTTGTCAAACTGAGGGCCAACTATTTGACAGTCTTGTTAATTACAGGTAAAATGGTTAACTTGCAGTGAAAAGTGTTTATGTGTAATCATTCAGATATGAATGCACCCCACAGGCATATGTCTTCAATATTTGGTTTCCCCAGCTGGTGGCCCTATTTTAGTAGGTGGGTCTAGCTGGACAAAGTGGGTCAAAGAACCCTAATCTGCCTGCTTCCTTTTTGAGATGAACTAACTTTCTCTGCCACATGTCCCAGCACTCATACCCATCTGCCTGGCAGGGACAAGCCACCACAGATCAATCCTCTTTCCACTTTTAAGGAGTTCTACAGGTATTTGGCTATTAATGGTGAAAAAGAAACCAACATTTCTTTTGTTTAAAGAATATAGGGACTGGCCTAAGAGATGAAACTTAGCTGCTTTATCAAGATCTTCTGGAAAAGAGAAAACATAATCAGGATGAAGAATGTCCAGAATATAGGACTCCTCTGCCACCTCTGCTCCTATCCCTTCCTTTCCACCATGCCCTCTTGCCCCTCCTATAAAGCTGAGTCCAAGCCAGGAGTGGTGGTGTATGTCTTTAATCCCAGCACTCGGGAGGCAGAGGCAGGCGGATTTCTGAGCTCAAGGCCAGCCTTGTCTACAAAGTGAGTTCCAGGACAGCCAGGGCTATACAGAGAAACCCTGTCTTGAAAAACAAAAAACAAAAAACAAAACAACAACAAAAAAAATTAAGCTGAGTCCCCAAACATGATATTTGTCTTGGGAGATGAATGCTTTTGTTCTATCACTTTCCAAAGTTTCTGACCTTAAGCAAACTTCTTTCTCACCAACTCATGGCATTTGAACAAAGAACTTCTATTAGTTATCAAATCACAAAAATAGGGTCAGATAGCTTGGCTCAAGAAGTATGACTAGAAAATATTGTTATGAGCCATAACACGGTTTATTAATCAACATGCAAAATTCAGTAATCTTCATATATGCGAACAGTAAATTAGGAGAACTGAAGAGAAAGCCTTGCTGTGTCAACCCCACTGAAGGACAATATACCTAGTGAAAAATTTATTAAAAGATTTGTAAAACCTATGAGGAAAATACTGACATTCTAAAGAGAATTAGTCATAAAATGATATATAAATGAATAGAAGACAGGAATATCAACAGTTGACGCACATGGAAACAACACTAAAACCTTCAAACCAATAAACAGATACGAGCTCTTTAAATCAATAAATCACAAGAAATAGTAAAATATTACAGGTATACTTCACACCATACAATAAACTCTATATATTAGTCTGAAATTTAAATGTAGGACTCACAAAGATGCCTCAATGGGCAAAAAGCAAAGCAGATGATTTGAGTTCCGTCCTGGAATTCTCATGAGGAAAACAGAGAGCAGACACTCCACATGTTCTGTAGTATGTATGTGTGCACACACACAATTTAAACATTTTTAAAAAGTGAAATCAAGGGTACTTTTACAACCCAGAAACTTAGTGTGGGGTGTGTGTGTGTGTGTGTGTGTGTGTGTGTGTGATCAAACTCTACCAATAGTAAAAGAAAAGGATTGGCTATAAAATATGAAGAAATTTGCATGGGAGAAAGAAATGAAGGAAAATCTCTAAAGGGTAGGGAAAAAAAGAAAACAAAAAATTATACTGTTATAGGAACCAGGGCATCAGAAGTTCTTAAACAGTATTTCTGGAGCTGCAACCCTCCCCACAGTGTAAATGCTCCTTTAATAAGGCCTCCAACCTCCATTGCACAGGCAGGGTGGTGTGTTCCTGTGTTTTAGCAGTAAAGATGTAATCCTCAATGTTAGGATGAATTCTGTGCCTTGTTCTCCTGCAATAAACAGGTCTCAAACCTGTCATATTAGGACATCTCAAGGACTATTTCAAGTGCTCACAGATTAGTGGGTCTATCCCTTTATTAGCCAGAAATTATCTCAGAAAATTTATACCTCCATCAGCTAAAGTTTGCCTAACTGTGTGACTGTGGTAAACTATGTAGTGGACTCAGATACAAGGAGAACTACTACTATTACTACTACTACTACTACTACTACTACTACTACTACTAAAATAATAATAAATGAAAATGGGCTAAAGAGACAGATCAGTTCATGGTCTTACAGAGAATCCAAGTTCAGTTCCTAGCAACCATGTAGAGGCCCACAACCTCTTATAACTCCAGCTCTAGAGGACTCAGTGCATTCTTCTGGACTCAACAGGCTCCTCCATTTACCTTACCTATCTGGGAGTGAGAGCTCAGTGGTTAAGAGCATTTGCTGCTCTTCCAGCCAAACTGAGCTTGATTCCAACCACTCACACTTGCCTGTAACTCAAGCTCCTGTGGTTCTCTCTTACATACACAAGCAGTATCCCCTTTACCCCCAAGGCATTCATTCACATAGATATGTATATATATGTTTATGTGAATATATATGTATATATATATATATATATATATATATATATATATATATACCATACAATAAACTCTATATATTAGTCTGAAATTTAAATGTAGGACTCACAAAGATGCCTCAATGGGCAAAAAGCAAAGCAGATGATTTGAGTTCCNTCCTGGAATTCTCATGAGGAAAACAGAGAGCATATATATATATATATATATATATATATATATATATACACACACACACACATATATATATATATTCACACATATATGTACACAACACACATAAACACACAATACATATATTTTATATATTCATACATACATATGTATATATAAATAAGATATATTAAATAATGATAATAATAATAATATTTAAATGTGTAGAAAGCTAGGCTATTAGCTACTTTTCTGGTTGCAGGGACAAATATCTGATGAAAAGTAATTTAAGGGAGTAAGTTTACAGTTTGAAGGGATAAAATCCATCACGATGGAGAAGGTATGGCAGTAGGAATGTGAGGTGGCCAATCACATTTCACCAGGTTAGAAAAGATCAATATTGGTGACCAGCCTGTCTTCTCTGTTTATTTCTTTTATGGCCCCAGTCTGTGGGATGGTGCTGTTCTTCCTACCTTTATTAATCTGGAAAAGTACTCTCAACATGCCTAGAGTGTATCTACTATGTGACCCTAAATTCTGTAGAGATGCCATTAACCATGACAGCTACCTCTGTCTCAGTCATCCTGTCACCTTGTAACTGAGAGAGGCTGCCGCCTAACAAGAGTTTCTAACATAGGCAGAATGGTGAGAGAACAAAACCAGGCTCAGACAGGGGATGATTTTTTCAAATCCTCTATGATCTTCATGTAACTGAATGGCTCAAAGGCAAAAGACAAGATAGTCTGATATACAAGATAACCAAAGCAGAACTATCTATTGGCTATAAGAATAGTTGCAGGCTGGAGAGATGGCTCAGTAGTTAGGAGCATTGACTGCTCTTCCAGAGGTCTTGAGATCAATTCCCAGCAACCACATGGTAGCTCACAACCATCTGTAATGGGATCTGATGCCCTCTTCTGGTGTGTTTGAACACACCTACAGTGTGCTCATATACATTAAATGAATAAATAAATAAATCTTAAAAAAAAAAAGAATAGTTGCTTGGTTAAATGAGTTTGATAGAAATTTAAATCAACAAGTTAAGTGATGACCAATGTTTTTTTTTTTAAAAAAGTTTATTATCTAAAATAATAAAAAAATATAATAATAATAAATTAATTGTGGGGAATTGCAGGCTGGTCTCCAGTCAAGCTGAGGTCTGAACCCTGATGGTCATAATTCACCTTCATGACACGGTAGGCGTTCCCGTTCCCTCACGCTCCTGGAACTCCGGCCCCAGCCCACATACGGTACCACCTCCCACAGCCCTCACAAGAGAAGCATGGTCAGTGGTCATGTAAGCAATGGCCCAAGCTTCTGACCTTCAGGCTAAACTCCTCCCCAGTTACCTAGCAACAGTGAAGACCATAAAAAGGGGTGTTCAGCCCCACCACGCTCTCTTACTCTTATTCTCTTACTCTCACACCTTTGTTCCTCTACCTCTCACTTCTCTCTGTTCTTCCCTTTCTCTTTGTCTTCTTCTTTCCTCTCCTCTCTCCCTCTTTCTCTCTCTCTCTAGCCTTCCCCGCTCCCTCTTTCCCTTCTCACTTTCCCCTGCATTTCTATAATAAAGTTCTTAAACCATAGAGTCTCTCTGCTCTGCTCCATCAAGACCCGCTGCACACTCTGGTCAGTGTTGGGAACTTCTTCCCCTATTCCCTCCCTCCTGCAACCCTGGGGTACTAGCAAGGTAGCCCCAGGGGCTTCCCCGGTTGGGGGCTGCCCCTTCTCCACGCCCCCCCCACCATATGAGTCAGGCATGCTCACCCAGGGCCCTGTAGTAGAGCATCCCAGCAGCCCCCCAAAGCCTGTGTCTGCCTGCCCAGAGCACAGGGGAACTCTGGAGGGACACTAGACCCAGTTTCCTATCCCACATCTCCCCTGCCCCCCCAGACCCACCTTTTAGTTTTGTTCTCAAAAATTAATAATAATGGTAAGGCCAAAAAAACAAAAAAACAAAACAGAAGACTTCTTCATATACAAACTCAAACAACTGACTTCATATTCTCATCTTCCTGCAAAACAAAAGAAACAGCAAAACTAGCAATAATAATTCTAAGCTAATTTTTTCCCATGCAAAGAAAATTTCTAGTAATCAGTTTCCTTAGACACAGCTTTGTCATGTGGGTGAGGCATGAGCATCCAAGCTTTTCTCTACACTATTCAGGACCCACTACTGCATATCTAGTACTTGGATTATCTACAGCAGGCCTAGTTATCTCAGGGAAGTCACACTGTATGTGCTTTTCTGGGAGTCACTGTTTTCCTTCACCATCTTAGGCACCCTCAAGCCTCTCCTTCATAGGCATTCCCTGCATACTCTAGATGCTGCTGCAGCTGTTTCTGCTGGAACCTCAAGTACTGCACATGGGCTGAGGGTGGTTGTGTGTTTTCTGTGAACTAGCTACTCATTGCCCTCAGAACTCTACCTGTGGGAGATGCATGAGCTGGAGAGGAAGGTGTTCTTACAACAATAGTAAAACTACAATTTATGGGTTTCTTATATTCCATTCTCAACTCAAGTCTTTATACTATCCCAATATTACAGATTCCAGCTGAAATCTGAATAAAGGCTTCGTTTTAATTACACATTCTGGAATATTTGTTTTGTCTCCCAACTTCAGGACTACAGTTATTTCCAGGGGCTGAGGTCAGTAGGAACTTACAGACAGTAGCTCAACTTTATTGAAAGGATCTGCATTAGACTTCATTCTATCCAAGCCCTAGGCTATTCATTGTGACCCTTGACTGAGAATGTTAAGTCAAGCTTCCCTAACTAGCCAAGCACCTCAGGCAAGATTACATTTTGGGGTTTCTGCTCACTTCTCTCTGGGCTGAACCCCTTTTTACATTCATACTAGCCAAGAAGTACATTAAGTTTACTTTGTTTTTTAGTATTTCATCAGGCATTCTTATTTCTCAGTAAGAGGGCTGAACCAGTCTCCTAGTACCCAGTGCTACAGGTGGCACTAGATCTCTTCTCTACACTGTGTGTACATGCACATGCACAAGTGGAAGAGGTTATGGTTTTTGGTTGAAATGTATGCACATAGTCCCAAAATGATAAGGCAGAAAGGTTAGCTGGGAAGCAGGGTTCCTTCTCTGCTGGAATGCATCTCCAGAGCCAATGACAGTATCATTTTCTGTAACTGAGCTGGATAAATAATGTTAAACAAAAAACACAATACATTTTTAGTACAAATTATGAATGATGACAACTCAGCTGTCATGTTGAAAACAGACTACTTCAGGAGTGTCTATTTTAAGCAGAGCTCCCACACCTGAGGACTGTAATACAAGAATTATAGGAATTTTTTAAAGGTATTTTCAAAAACCTTTATCTTTTAAGTTGCAAAGCACTGAATATGAAAAGAAGATAATTTAATAGTAAAATCCATAATCTGTAATATAGTCATGTTTTTACTTTAAGTCATAGAGCGATTATCTTTCTGAAATAAATACTAGATAGAACTCACATGAGCACTCAGCAACACTGATTTCACTGCAGCACAGTTAGGATAAGAAAGACCAGGCAGGGGAAAAATAAGAGATGAAGATAGAGAGAACCTAGGGATATTACCACCAGAACTGCAAATGCAACAGTGCCTGTTTAGCATTTCTCACCCACCACTAACACAAATTAAAAATATGGCAATACTCTGTGTTTTGGGGTATGTGTACTCCACCACAGTGTGGATGAGAATGGCATCAGTACAATGAAGAGAAGCAATAATGTCTGGAACTTAGTGAATTATGAAATCAACTAATCCACAGCAGAAATAATTATGTATAAACCCAGTTGGTAAAATGGTTTTAACAGGGATATGGGATAATATTTCTGAAATTATATATTAAAATTATACAAACAGGTAATTATTATTTTCAGATAATGAGAACTAGGCTTCTTACTAATTGAGAAATTACATATTAAGCAAAGGGAAATGTTAAATGAACCCTTCATTGTTTGATTAATGAAAATTAAGGTAAACAGTCATAGGAGTGATTTTATGGCAATTAAGAAAATTTAAATAGATTAGTCATTAAAGGACAATAAGAATTTATTGATAGTTTTGTGAACTAGAGCCTCATTCGTTCAGGGTAAACTACACCTTGAGCTATAATCCCAGTCCTGCCTAATCCTAATGTGGTAAACCTTGTTAAGAAATATGTGTGTGTGTGTAGAGTAGAGGTGTGTTCAATTGAGTCTCTTTGAGATAGGGTCTCTCACTGAATGGAACTTTCAGATCTGACTAGACTGACTGACCAGCGAGCTTCAGGGAACCAACTGTCTCTCCCTCCCCAGTGCTGGTTTGCCTGACTTTGATGCGACTTATGGGTCTGTACTCAGGACCTCATGTTTGTTCAAAGTGCTTTAATGATGAAGCTATCTCTCCAGCATCAGAAAAATCTTGTTCTCTATTTACTCACTCAGAGATATGCTTTAAAAGTACAACATCTGAATCAAATAGAGCACAATGTTGGTAATTATACAACCCGAGGAGTGGATAAATGGGGAGAGGGCTAGAAGTATTTCTTCACTACTTTATATATATGGGCAATTTCTTGGGAGCCAACTCTTAGCAGAAAGTGGCTATCATCTCTTCAGCCATCTTGGGCTATTTACTTACAGGTGGTACTTTTCCACCCTGATGAGAAACTTGTTTTCCTAGCATGATGTTTTTGCAAGCAGCCCACCACAGCTGAACTCACTCTGAAAATATGTTTTTCTCCTACACATTCTGGACTTATGGTTAAGTGTCTCCAGCTGTACTCCTCAGCATGTGCATATATACCCATAGTTGCCTTCCAATAAACAAGACTCGAGACTTCAGATTTGATCAAGCCTGTCCTGTCTCCATTCTTTGAGGTTCTTGAACCTTAGTCCTTTCTCTCTCTCTCTCTCTCTCTCTCTCTCTCTCTCTCTCTCTCTCTCTCTCTCTCTCTCTTGCAGACCCTGTTGACTGACCAGGTCAGCAGTTAAAACAAAAAAAAAATTTTTAATTGTTAGTCTTTGGGACCAAAGGAAATATAGAGCACACTGACATCTAGGGAGCAACATAGGAAATAAATATATGTGATAGCTATAGTATGATAGGTTGGTAAATTATATTCAAAAAATTAAAAAAAATATAGCTACCAATTAAAGTTTTTAAAATGACAGTAGTAAGATAGAAATTAAATGAAACTAAATTAATTTAAAACTAGAGAAAAAGCAGAAAAGGGTTCATTTTGACTTAATCTCTACCAAGTTCACACAGTGTAGCAGATTCATCTGGGTCAGTGATATGCAGGAGTGTTCAAATACTAATCCAGGCAAAATGTCCCTCAAAAGCATATTAACAACATTGCAACATTTGCCTATTAAGTCTTGGCTCTTTCAGGTTGAGAGGGGTACACTGTCTTTTCCTTATCAGGTGCAAAGACTACCCTTCGGACTCATTCTCAGGATTAGCAGTATTACTCGCAAGAGAACTGGTATCCACCAAGACCAGAACATTCTGCTACCTAAAAATAATATTTTCACAAATATTTGTACAAGCATATGTAAAGATATGGAAATAAGTATGAGGTCAAAACAGTTTACCATTCAAAGTGATCAAATTTTAAAACTTAAAAAAATTCAATTTTGAGAGAAAGAGGAGCCAAAATGTAAAATAAACCAATTGTAAGGCATTACTTAGGGTTTTCATTAACAGTAATAAAGACCATGATCATAAGCAACTTGGAGAAGAAAGGGTTTTCTTCACTCCCAGTTCCTAAGCACAATCCATCACTGAAGGAAATCGAGGCAGGAACATGGAGGCAGCAGCGGATGCAGGGGCCATGGAAGGTGCTGCTTACTGACTGGCTCCCATGGTTTGTTCAGTCTGCTTTCTTACAGAATCCAGAACCAGCAACCAAAGGACGTTTCCACTCAGAATGGGCTGGGCCCTTCCACATCAATCACCAATCTGGAAAATGCTTTACAGGATTTGCCTACAAGAGGTGTTTCTCAACAGAAAGTCCTTCACAGCAATTGACTCTACCTTGTGTCAGGCTGGCATAAAACTATCTAGGACACCAGTAAAAAGGTCTTCAATGTTTTGTCTCTGAAATCACAAAAGCTCTTTATGGCTCAATTCTTCACCTACACCAATCTCTGCACACTCTTTCAAAACATACACATCTGGTTACTCCATGTGAGAAAGTCACCATGAGACAAGCAAAGATGCGTTATTCCTTCAACATACCTACTACCCAGGCTCTTGGAATTCTTCTGCTTAGGGTCCCTTTTATCTAGACTAGCCTTAGTATCAAAATTCTAGTGTTCTATAAACACAGTGAAATGTTGGTTCCAAGTTAAAAAAAAAAAAAAACTTCTACAAAAGAATATCTCATGTTATAAAAATCTCTGATGACAAAGGAAATCCCCATGACTGAACACTGAGGAATAAGTGGAAGAATTAGTAGTATAGAAATATTATTTCAAGAATGTGTTTAAAGATTCATAAATTCAAGTCCATGTACATATGGTAAATGGTGATTGCTATTTTAGTGGGTTTTCTCCTCTGATTTTGATTATTTATAATAACTATTATTTTAAAAATCAGTTAAACAACAGTAAACACTAATGCTAAAAATCTTGCTTATCCACTAGTCTAAAATGCTACCTACTTGCTATCTTTGCAAGTTCCTCTAATCAAAATTTCTCACTATACACCCTTAGCTTAGTGTCTGCTTTTAAAACCATTTGCCACATACTGTATCTGGTAACCTTTACATTTTTCTGATCACACTAAATGTAAGCTTCTGGACTGAGCTCCACTCTTATAAAACTTGTCTTCAGTAGAATAAATTCAATACAATTCCCTATACATTCATTTAAAACATTTACTTTCCTCCAAACACATGAAGAGAGGCCTTATCTACCTAAAGCCATTACTAGATAACGTTATATTAAAGGCTAAGTCAAGTTTTTTATTTCAAATGACCAAGATAATCCATTACCTTCTCAATGTACAGACTTTCACTTCTTTCTCTATAGATGATGATAGTCATACTATCTTAACATTTTCATAAAAATGCCTGTTTCAACTGAAAACACACCACTGGTTAAGTGAAAGGAAGGCAATGCTAATGCATAGGTAGCAGAAGATGGCCTAGTTGGCAATCATTGGGAAGAGAGGCCCCTTGGTCTTGCAAACTTCATATGCTCCAGTACAGGGGAACGTCAGGGCCAAGAAGTGGGAGTTTGTGGGTAGGGGTGCAGGTGGGGAGAGGTTATAGAGGACTTTCAGGATAGCATTTAAAATGTAAATGAAGAAAATATCTATTAAAAATTGAAAAAAAAAATAAAAATAAAAATAAAAATAAAAATAAAAAAATCCTGTGAAAAAATACAATGCTAAAACTCTGGCCTACCTGGTCTTCACTTTTGTGTTCTGTGTTGGGGATTATAAGTGCTTTCCTTTATCTTCTCATGAGTATCACCAACTTTAAGGATGCATTTACAGTCCAGGGTAGAACTTTCTTCTAGCATCAGGTTTTTACTATAAGAAATACTCAAAGGTAGAGAACTCTTTTACAAACTGTCCAAGGAAAAATTCTTTATATTAGATGAACATGTCTGAAATAAAGCTTTCAACACCTTTGTACACAAGTCTGGCTTACTCTTGACATACCTTTTCAAGCCCGACATTGTCTGAGTCTCATGGTCACATACATTTTCTTTGATAGAAAGATCAGCTATATGAAATTCATTTATAACTTCTAGGTTTTCAGAAATGGTGTCTTGATCTTCTCGATTTGGAAATAAATGATCTCTTTCTGATTTATGAATCACAAAGGCCCATTGAGAAGGCTTAAATTATGATGTAGTGTGTTCTGATATAGTTCAAATTTACCATCTTGAAGGAATTTAACTGAATGTCCCGAAAAAGGGCATGTTTCCTCTTGTTCATCTGTCATATATGTTTGCCTCCTCTTTGTAGTTTGAATGTTCTCCTGATATGAGCTTTTCTCCTGATCTGAGCTGTTCTGGAGGGTTATTTTCTTCTTCATGTTTACCTGAGATGGCTGCCCAGTACTGGAAATGCAGTTTGGATTTTTCTGAATCCCCTTTGCCATCCAGGACACCAGAGACTCATTCTGGTCTGGTTTCATCAGCCTTTTCCTCAGCATCTACTTCTGAACCATCTTTACATTTTCTTTTTGAGCTTTCTCTCTTTTTAACAGAACAGGTACCTTTCACTTCTCTGCAAATCTCCTTTCTACAATCTGCCTTTTTCTTATTTTGATTTTTATTGCCTTTTGAAATTGTTACAATCTTGCCTATGTCAGTAGCAGTTAACTCCATGTCAGGGTTCTCAGACACAGTTTTCTGGAAGTGAAAGTTATCATTGTTCTTCTGTCCTTGTGCTTTGCATTAGGGTCATTGAAAGACTCAAAAGTTAAGTCAAGAAAACACTGTGTATTTCTTTGTGTGTTATTTCTTGTTTCATTAGTATGGCCATTTATCTAATTATTCCAATTTGATCCTGGACTTGAAATTGGTTGATGATCTAAACTTGTCACATATGTCTACACTTGAAAACACACACTTCTTCCTCTTAGTCACATTATGAAGTGATAGTTTTTTCCCTTCTGAGGTTGGGAGATAGAGCAGTTTTTATCTCACTCAGAGAACTCTTAGGACTTTGATCTGAGTGGCAATGGCTCTCTACAAAATAAAGAAAAACAAAAAATAAGTAATAATCTACAGTAAATGAAGCAGATACTTAGCTGTTTCACAGAGAAGACTTTGACAATCTGTTCCTCTCAGACACTTATATTATTCATAATTCATGCTAATAAAAATTAGACTAACTGGAGTACTCACAGGTCACAGTTTACATCTGAATCTTCGGGAAATGCATACTACTGAGCATTCATTCAGCCTCAGCCCCAAGATTGGAATGGGTATATACTACAATGGAGCCATTAATTCCTACTTCTACAGCTAAAGGAGACCATGACCACAAATAATAGCAGTAACTCTGGTGGGGAGGATACCTAAGGCTGTGGAAAGAAAATTACCATGCTCTAAGCTTAACAATTAGTGTTCTGTGTTCTAGTCTGTTAATACTTAACAAATACATAAGCAACATAGACTACAGTACAGGATTATCAATTAGGAAGACAATGTAATGACATTAAGCGTCATCAGTCATTACTCAAGTTCATTAGCACTATGACATTTTCTTTATTGTTCCTTAAGGGAGAACTTATTTGGTTCACAGTTCCGGGTTACAGCCTATCATTGCAAGGATGTCAAAGTGGCAGGTACTTGAAGCAGATAGCCACTCACATCCAGAGTCATGAGAAGAGATCAATGAATGACACAAGCTTGTACTCAGCTTGCCTTCTCCACTCTTAAATAGATAAGGATCTCCTGCCAAGGCAATGGTACCACCCACAGTGGACGAATCATCTCAACTCAATAAAATCAAGGTAATCCTCCACAGTCATGCCCACAGGCAAACCTGATCTAGACTATCTCGCATTGAGATTCTCTTTCCAGGTGATTCTAGACTATGTCAGCTTGAAAATCAAAGCTAACCATCATAATCACTAGTTGGTTATAAGCTTGAAAATGTCACTACATCCATCTAGACGAACATTTCTCATATCCCTGAAAAGGAGAAGATGAAACTAACTAACTAAATGTAATGGTATTGTCAAATTACAAGCTAAGCAAAAATGGCAAGCTTAGTCCTGCTCATTTTTAAAGATTGCCTCTAGACTAACAGTATTAGGGACCCATGGATCTGACATTTTTCAGGACATTTACTTCAAGTTGAAACTTTCACCAGTAGTTTTAAATGTTAGAAGTTAGCAAGTACAAGTTACCAATACAAAAGAGCTACCTGAGAAGCAGTTTAGAAACTGTTGCCCTTAAGAAAAGCTACATAAATTTTTACAAACAATCTTACCATTAGGAAGTACATCAACACTTGAATTATGTTTTGAATGACCTGAACAACATGCTTTCTGATTATCTTCTTTAGGAAGGAATACTTTCAAATTACATTGATGTAAGGATAAAGGTTGTCTTGATACCAAAGAGGTACTATCAGGTGGTTTCTTTGATATAGTTCTGTTGTTACACTTTGTATTCCATTTATCATTAGCATCATCATCATCATTTTCTGAGGTTAACAAAACCATAAAGGCAAGTGAGTATGAAATAAGAAATTCTGTGTTTTACAAAAATTACATAGAAAGAAAAGATATCTGTATACTTGTACCAATAATCTGACCATTTGGAAAAAATGGAAAAATTATTTGAAGAAAAATTAAAAACTTGATAAGTAGAACATAAGGATTATTAATGAAATGAAGAGGGGCTGGAGAGATGGCCTAGCAGTTAAGAGCATGTAGTACTCTTCCTGAGGACCTGAGTTTGGCTCTAACACCCATACTGGGCAGCTCACAACCACTTTTAACTTCAACCCTGGGAGGATCAGTCTCTAGTCTCCATGAGCATCTGCACGCACTCACATACATGCACATGCTTATAAGCACATACACACACATACACACACACACACACACACACACACACATACACACACACAATTTAAAAGAAAAATTTTAAAAAACAAAAATGGCATATTCTCAAAGTCTCTCTGCATGAAAGCTATAGACTGAGGTAACATTTCTTAAGTTCTTAAGGAAAAATAATACCACTTGGTAATATGCTTCCTCAATTAGAAAAGGATGTGTATCAGTCAGCATAACTGAAATACCTAAACCTGAAAAATAATTGCAACAAAAGAAAATTAATAATTTTCATTATAACACATATGTAATACACCTTCAAAGCAACAATAATGATTTTGTGATGCAGAGAAGGAATTTGAAAATAGATCACAGAGAGACATGGCTCAGCAGATAAGGTATTTGCCTTGGAAATTCTGATGACCTAGGTTCAATTCCTAGGACCCATGTAAAAGTGCAAACAGGCTCCACCAAGTTGTTTTCTAATCTTCACAGATATACCATATATTTGCATCCCCCAACACACATCATGTGTATACATACACCCACTAATAGTAATTAACCAGTTCATTGTATTTTATTATATGAATAGAAAAAAAAATTAATTATACTAATAAAGGAGTGCCTTTTCAATAGCAACAAAAACCCCACATGATTAATAGCTATTCACAAAGAAACTCTCAGCAACATGATTTTGTGCTTTCTTCTGAGACAGTCTTATTGTGCAGAGCAGCTGCTATTGAATCACTGTAATCTGACACTTTAGATGACTGAAAAATAGAAATGGAAGGATTCTTTGAAGAAAGGTTAAAACCTGACCAAGAAATAAGAAATCTGAATGTCCTAATTTTTTTGTAAGAGAAATGGGATGTTATCAAAAAGTTTTTGACAAAAAAATCCTATATGCTTAGGACCAGTGAGATGGCCCATTGGGTAAAAGTGGTTGCCATACAAGTCTGAGGACTTGAATTTGATCCCCAGAGCCCACAGTGGAAGGAAAAAAAAATGACCATTAAAGTTGTCCTCTGACCTCTTACAAGTTCTGTGGCACATATGCATCTATACTCACACCCATCCACCATACACATGCACATATACACAATAATAAAGAATGAAGGAATGGAAACAAACAAACTGTGGGCTTAGATAACTACTCCAAAGCTTTTAGTTTGTCTTGAACTTGTGATATTTTGTCTCAGCCTGGAACTTTATTAATCTGATAAGATCTAGAAAATCCAATTGTTCACACCATACTTAACAGTGGAAGCACAGTAAGAATGCCTGTTGTTATGACTTTTCCAACTTTAAACAAGTAGCTATTGTAATAAAGTAAGAAAAAGGAAAAGAGAAATGGTTTGCAAAGGGGAAAGAAAATGGTTCTTATGTACAAATAACAAAAATATATTCATAGAAAATGTATCTGTGTACTTTTCTGGGCACCAGCCCTCATTTGATTGATGTACTAGCACATCTGAAGTATGAAGCTGAAAGACAAGTTCTGACAAGAGGAACAGTAGGAGAGAGGGATGCTGAAAAGCCAGAGCCTGCTGAGAAGATTAGCGGTGTAGGGTGGGGATACCCTGCTGAAGACAGGATATCAGAAAAATATGCACTGTAGATGAGAAAATGAGTTTCTTATACTACATTTTAGGTTGTAAGAAGAAGAAAAGAAAAAGAATTAACCTGACTTTCTTTCTTCCAAAGAGAAAGAGCAGGTTCTGCTCCCATCTGAACTCCCTCCCAGCTAACATCCCCAGAAATCCCCCCCAGCCTCATCAAATTCTATCAAGCCATTCTTCCAAAAGGAGTGAAACTTGGGGCTTCTTTTTAATACCAGAGATTGTGAGATAGATTCTTGTGAGGTAATGAATTCTAGAATTGAGGCTGGAGAGAGGGTTCAGTGGTTAAGAACACTTGCTGCTCTTCCAGAGGACCCAAGTTTGACTCCTAGCACCCACATTAGGAAGCTCATAACCACTTGTAACTTCAGTTCCAGGGAATCTGGCCTACATGGGTACCAGCATACATATGGCGTATATTCAGAAAATCGCACATACATACTTATATATACATAAATCTTTTTTTAAAGAAAAAAAAGAAAATGTGTCTGAAGATTAATTGTATTTTTGCAAGCTAACATCAAGAAGCAAACATAATCTAAGAAACAACTCATCAAGTGTCCTGAATCATGCCTGCAATCCTAGCATTCAAGCAGTGGAGGCAGAGGAACAGTAAGTAAAGGGCAGCCTCAGCTACATGAAATCAATCAAAACAACAGAATTCATTCAGCACAACACTAAAACATCAAGCAAGTTGGAAAGAATCCAGCATATGGAATAACTTTATATAAAGAAACCTACAATTCATAGAAGAAAACACATAATAGCTAAGTAGACCAGGTGATACATTGTGCTGATAGATGAAACTAATATATAAAATTTTTATTTTCCTCACACTGAACATATTCTCAGTTATTGTTTATTAACAGAATCTCAGAAGTTTAAATTTTACCAATAAAGACTTGGGAACCAGAAGCCTGATAGCTCAGAGAGGCAGAGGGAGCACCCACCTGACCTTCTTCCTTAACTGATGTTCCACTCTATCTCAAAAACCCTTCAAACTGAATGTCCCTCCATTCTACTTCCTGTCCGTCTATCTGTCCTTCTGATTTCCTCTTACTCTCTATGGTGCTTTCCTACGTTCACACCTTGTCAACTGGCTGCTTGCTCCACCACTTGACCTATGGTTGACTTTATATAATCCTGTTTACAAGAAGCCATACCACAACTAGAAACAGGTTTTTCCAGTAAATAACATAATCTCAGGGTTCATAGTGTGATCAAATTATCTTGCAATGTGTGTGTGTGTGTGTGTGTGTGTGTGTGTGTGTGTGTATCTGCATGCGTGCACAAGCACTAAACTAATTACAAAATGCAAAGGACCAAAATAGTCATACTAATATTGAGAAATGAAAAGAATGAATAAAGTAACAGACATAGTCTAAAACAATAAGACACATGAAAACTAATCATTTCGGCAGCATGGTAGTGACAAGACCCACACACAAGAACAATGAGTTCAGAAACACTCTTACATATCCATCCAGTCAGTTCATTATGATACAGTTGAAATAGTCATTAGGTAAGGGTAGTGCTTTCAATAAATAGTGCAGAGCCAATGAAATTTCCACACTAAAAAATCAAAACATCAATGACAACTCTGACCCTTTGTAATGGTTTCTATAAGCCTGGACCACGGAGTGGCACTGTTAGAAGGTGTGGCCTTTTTGCAGTAGGTGTACCTTTAAGACCCTTGTCCTAGCTTTCTGGAAGCCAGTCTTCTAGCAGCTTTCATCAGGTGAAAACTCTCAGCAACTTCTGAACCATGCCTGCCTAGATGGTGCAATGTTCCCACCTTGATGATAATGGACTGAACCTCAGAACCTGCAAGCCAGCCTCAACTAAATGTTATCCTTATAAGAGTTGCTTTGGTCATGGTGTCTGTTCAGAGCAGTAAAACCCTGACCAAGACTCCCTTCCCTCACATCATACCCCAAAATCTAACTAGGCTGAAGATATAAATGGGGTAGGAAAACTCATGTGATGGAGGACTAGGTAAAGCACCTACTATATAAGGCTGGAGACCTGACTTCATTCCCTGAGGACCATATGAAGATCAAAGGAGAGAGCTAACTTTATGACGTTATCCTCTGGCCATTGCACATATGCTATGGCACATGCAAGTGCCTTTCCATCCCCATCATGCATGTAATAACAGTAATGATAATAACAACAACGAATAATTTGAGAGTTTTTTTTTTAATTTAATGTGTGAGTATCTGCATGTAAACCTGCAGGCCAGAAGAGGGCCCTAGATTTGACTATAGATGGTTGTGAGCCACCAAGTGGTTGCTGGGAATTGAACTCAGGACCTCTGAAAGGGCAGCCAGTGCTCTTAACTGCTGAGCCATCTCTCCAGCCCAATAATTTTTAAAATAACAATGTAAAAGGGAAATGTTGAAGCCTGCATCTTTTAACATAACTGTGGCCATTTTGTATTCGGTCTCCACTTTGCTCATAAGTTGAAACTAAGTTCAAATTCTCAGACTTTACTTTCCAGGAGTAATTATCCATAGCTGACACTGAAAAGTTCTCCTAAAAGGCCATAACACTATGGCTGTATTACTTATGCTCTGCTAGCTCAATGCTCTGAAACTCCCCTGTTCATCACCCATCCACTACCCCTCTAACCTCTCTTAGGATCAATCAGCTTAAATGTCAGCTTTGTCAACTTAGCCAAAATGTAGTACTGCCTCTACCCTTCTGAATTTCTGAAATTGGTTTTTCCTATTAAAGAGAGAGAGAGAGAGAGAGAGAGAGAGAGAGAGAGAGAGAGAGAGAGAGCTTGTCCTAATAGACAGGTATCACTATTAGGCTCCCAAGTCCTTTTGTATAGTCCTGAACAATTAGTCTTGGGATGTGTGTTAAATAAAATATTCTTGATTAATTGAGACCTTATGGTCTGTGTGGCAATTCCTGAACCCTAACAGAAAATAATACACTTTTGATAGGAAACATAATAATGACCTTGTAAACAGTAAAGATCAATAAAGGATCACAGAAAATATTAATCAGAACACTGGGAGAGTGTTTCCTGACTAATTTCATCAGTATAGAGAGGGATTGGACAGCGACATAGGGGCCAGAGCTAAGACTTGTAGAGGAGGGCGCAGGGGTGCGTGAGGAGGGAGGCTTGACAGGTCAGAGAAATGACTTCTGACTGTTCCTAGTGTTTCTAAAAGGTTATAAATATTGGGATAAGGCTTTTACAGCATTGGGATCTTGTAACTCTGTTTATATTGTTATATAAATATGATTGGTTAATTAAGCCTTAAGAGTTTTGATTTACTTGGTTACTGAAATGTGGGTCCACAGATGGTGAAGAGCTAGCGGCCCATGGGGTGTGTGGGATTTGTGTGGACCCTGCCGAGACAATAGTGTTGTAATCTAACTGCCAGTGTAGACAGGAGAGCAGGACCATGGCTGGTGGGCCAGGAGAGTTGGTGGGGCATTCGTTTATAATATTTCCTGCAACAGGAGGGAACACACATACACACACATGCATGTATACACACACACGCCCATGTGCACAAATATACAGGCACACACACACACACACACACACACACACACACACACACAGCTTTATAAAGAACTGTTCATCTAAATAGCCCAAGGAGATAAAAAAGAAAAGATGCAAACCAGAGAGAAAACACTTGTTATACACAAAGTAAAAATTAATACTACTCAAAAGAAAACATATGAACAAGCATTTAACTTCATTTGTCATCAGGAAAGTAAAGATAAAAACTTGAATTTAACACCACTACACACTAAGGATATAGAACAGGAATGCTCACACACTGCTGCTAGGACCATACTCCAGAAACGATTTGGTAGTCTATACGAAATAGAATGCGAATTCATTCACCAAGCAGCAGATACCTATGTATCTCTATGTGGCAGCCTTACTTGTAACAGATCAGAACTGGAAACACAGCAGAACTGCGTAATGGAGCGGAATGGAGATGCAGTGGAATACTACATAGCAATGTGGATGGCTCACAGCTACAATACAGATAACTACTACAAACAATGCTGAGCAAATGTCAGAGTTTTTAAAGTACCTTTTGATCATCAGAAGAATCACACAAAATTGATGTGTGATGTTTTAAGGTCAGAATCCTTGGGTAGGCAGGCATTGGGTGATGATCAAGGAAGGAGCTATAGGGATATATCTAAGATCATTCATAACTTTTTCTTTTTTGTCCTTTAGGGTCTTCTGGATGAGGACATGTAATGCTGTTTACCTGTGAAAGCAAAGGTTTTTCTTAGCTTGCACCCCAAGTACTCCAAATTATCAATTCTCTGGATAGACAGTGGTGTACAACTACTGCTCTCTCACTACACAAATAAATGAATACAAAAGGACAGGTTTTTATTTACCAAAATTATCACAGGTAATTTCTTTCCTACTTGTAGTTGTAACAAAAACTTTTCTTCAAATGAAATGCCAATTGTCTATCCAAAATAAAGGAAATAAAACCAACCATTACTTAAAGGAAATAAATGTACTATTCACGTTTGCAAGAGTGTGAACACATTGACATTACAAATACTAGATTCATTTGTCTAGGAAATAAAGAACTCAGCATTATCAAATTATAACTTTGCAAATCCAATCACTATAAGCCATATATATTGCTTATTTAACAATATTACTCTTTCCAGAACATGTGAAAATCATCAGATAATGAAAATGCAGTGTATACATGCCACAGACGGGGCCTAATAGGCCCCCCTCAATCCGTGGGAATCAGGGGTTCCAGCAGATGGGTATAGAGTTGGTGGGAATTGGGGTGACAAACAGATGCAACACAAGGGAGTGTGGATCTGAATGTAAATTGTCAAATTAAGCATCAAACTTTTTATACAGAAGAAAATAGGGAAGTTAGGTGACACACAGGCAAGACAGAGGAATGCAAACAGAAAGGACTGACAGGAACCAACTGGGATAAAATTCAATGTTAACAACTGGGATCAAAAACAGCTCCACCTAAGGTCCCCTTAAACTTAGAAGCCAGGGGAAAGGGTAACTCAAGCCCAGGAAACAAATGCATGCTCTCCTTCATATATGAATATTAGCTTCAGATTTTTAAGATTTCTATCATCAATCTGGAGTGTCTGTAGAGGTCATGAAGCTAAAAATGGTCCATAAGAGGGTGGACAGGACTAGGGCTTGAAAGGAAAGAGGGAAGTAAAGGGGAATGCTAGAGTTAAAGGTTTTGTGAGGATGCAAACATGGATGAGGTGAAAGAAGGGGTGGAAGGTTAGTTAGCCAATGCTAAGTACTGCATATGCTAATTACAAATATATAATTTGCTGAGGCTCTTGACACATGCCTTTAATCCCAGCATCTGGGAACCTACTACTCTTCTGCTAAACTGGCACAGTATTAAACCATTTTCTAATACTTCTCACTATACCCGTAGATTAGTGTTATCTTTTAACCTCATCAGATAAGTTTCCTCTCACAATAAACAATGATTAACACAGACCCACAAGTGAGCAAGGTACAGAGAATAAGAGACTGGTATGCTCAGTGCTAAATGGTGTCTTTACATCACACCTAGTCTTCTCAAGGTTCAGGGATCATTCTGGAAGGGGCTGGAGGATGACTATAAGGAAATAGCATTTTCCAGATACCATAGGGTAGCTGCACACATGAACTCATAGAAGTTATGAAAGAACATACAGGCCTGCACAAGCCCACACCAAACAAAATCCCAACAATGGAGAGAGGAGGTAGGCATTACACCCTAGCCTTAGTTGAAGTGATAATACTGATTGATAGCTGCCAGGAGAGGGAGATTCATATTTAAGGTTATAGCCCCTGTGGTTATAGTCAATTGTATTCTAGCAATAACTCTGAACAAACCCAAGAGAATATGAGCAGAATAGACTTAATGGTTTTTTTAAAAATGCAAAAGGGCAGAAACTCGGGTGAGTAGGGAGTGTGGATGTAGCAAAACATATCCTGTCTAAATTATCAAATAATAAGATATGTGTGTATATACATATACATGTAAGTTTTAAAGAATTTTAAAGGCAATTGAATAGAGGTGTTCTGCATAGGAGGACAATGCTTCCTCCAGAGACATAGATTGTTGAAAGAAATTTTCAGTACCAGAAACAGGTTACCCTCATAGCTACTGGTCAAGAAGGCCCCAAAACCCTCCAAAACAACACAAACTATTGCTATTGCTCTTTGCCCCAATATAACTGGATGCTAAGACCCTATTCATGAAGATGCAACACACTTTGGTTGTAGGACAGAGATCAGATAGGAAGTGACCAGGAAACTTCCTTTCTGATGGATAGCATTCATAGTCTCAATTAGATAGGAAAGTCACAGTGGACTCTCCCAGCAGTGCGCCCCCACATACTACAATACTGACCTGCCAGACAAGACACCCCCTTCTGATACAATAGTGACACACTTGCTTCTGACTGAACCCGAAGCCTGCTCCACAGGAGGGAATTCAGGCCTGTTACTGTGAATCTGGTCACAAGCCCATGACTTGGAAAGGTCACTGAGTTTAAGGGAAGTTTATTTGCTGTTAAGTGGACATGTTGTCAAACTGCCTTCTAAATATTCATGTTTAACTCGGGATCAGAGAAGTTTGGTTTTTTTGCAGTAGCCAGCAGTCAATGCAGAGACTCATAATTGACCAAAGGCTGAAAAAAAGTGACTATGCTCAGCCCCAAATAGGACATCAAAGCTCCCACTCCCTTCAGGGAGCACATTGGAGGTAGCAGAATGTGAGAGCAGGGAGATGGGGAAGAGTGCTGTGCACACACAGCCAGTGCACACAGCAGCTACACGTACCTGCACAAAACTTAAACAAAATCAAGCCAATGAACATTTCTATGTGGAATGGAGGCTCCATCCCCCAGCTGATGTCAACCAGGAAGGGGTTGTCATTTTTCTTTAAGGTGTGGCTGCTGGTAGGAGCCCCACACCTGAGCAGGTAAGCTGCAGTAATTGGATTCAGTGAATTATATTCCATGGGGCATGGGGGAAGTACTGGGGAGGTATGAAGTAAAGACAAAGAAGATTTAGGTTGTGTATGAACAGGATACATTGTATACATACTAAATTGCTAAAGAACAAATTAAAAGATCTTATAAGAAAACCCATTAATGATTAGGTGAGAGGTTTTGAAAGGATTAACTTTCTCATTCATTCATTCATTCATTTATGGGAACATGTCTGACAATAGCATATGTGTAGGAGTCAGAGGACAACCTGAGAGAGTCATTCTCTTTTTCCACCATGTGGGTCCTGGACACAGAATTCAGGTCCTGAGACTTCATGGCAAGCACCTTTATACAGAGTCATCTCAAAAGCCCTTGATTTTAAAACATCAAGAAAAACCACCCAAAAGCATGATCTAATGAATCAATTTATTTAATACAAAGCATTATTATAGCACTTATTTTATACAAATCTGATATATAAGTATGTTGGAAGAAAATAGGTGTTTTATAGCACTAAGGTATGAATAAGTGTGCTACAAGATATCTAAAGAAGTCTGAAATTTTTCTAAAAACATTACTACCAAACTTTTAAATCAAATTACAAATCAAAGGGGGAATTGAAAGAAGCTACAAACAGGCTTCCTTAATTAGGAAGGTTAAGTCCAACAAAACAATCAAGAACTGAAAAATCAGAAGGAAAATACCGAATTGATGAGACAATTCAGCAAGCCTGATGACCTGAGTTCAATCCCTGGGGATGGAAGGAGAGAGACAACTTTTGCAAACTGTCACCTAGCCACAGCACCCACAAGCTACAGACTAAATCAGTGAATAGAATAAAAACTAAATTTTTAAAAAAGGATAAAAGTACAGATGACAACGACAAACCCCAAAAGATCAAAAACTAACAAAAATAATTAGAACAAATTAACTCATTTAAATTAAAAAGACATACTATTTCTAAAATGAAACACAAGCCTTCCCACCTAAAGGTGCCCATTAAAATTTTAAGTTATCTGTGCAACAATCTTCCAATGATAGAAAATAAAATTGTTTTTCTCAAAGATTTTTAATTCTGTGTGTGTGTGCGCGCACACGCACGAGTGTTCCACATGTGTGTGAATAATCTCAAAGACCAGAAGACCATCAGGTCCTGAGTCTGGAGTTGCAGGTGGTTGTGAGCCATGCAACTTAGGTGTTGGGAACAGATCTTAAGTTCTCTGGAAGAGCAGTTAAGTGCTCTCTTAACCATGGAGCCTCTTACCAGCCCTTCAAAATAAAATTCTTAGAGTTAATTAAAGAATTAACTAGGATGCTAACCCATAGACCACTTTTTTCCTTCAAAACAATTATGCTTCAGGAAAGCAGTGTGGTCCCCTCCTGCTCCCTTAGGTCCAGGAAAGCAGTGTGGTCCCCTCCTGCTCCCTTAGGGAGAGGTATGGATTTGTTGATTTCTGAAACAGGGCTCTCATTACATAGCTCAAACTTGCTGCAATTCTCCTGCTTCAATCTTCAGTTACACTGACTGAAGATTTATACCACCATGTTCAGCTTAAACGTTGTTAAATAATTCCAGCTTGGTCTAGATAACAGCTCCATGGCTAAACACTGTCTACTTGCATGAGATCCTAGGTTTAAATCCTCATGTGGTTGGGGCTGGAGATTCCCTAGCAAATAATCAGAGACTGGAGATCAAAATAACACCATCAACAGATGAACCACCCAATCTGGAACAATGACTCAAAAACAAAACAAACAACAAAAAAACAAACAAAAAAACAAAAATGGCACACACTTGTATTCCCAAAACTATGGAGGAGACAGGAGGTCTACTTTAAATAATATTTTAAATAAATTTAAATAAGTACTGGAGGTCTCATAAATAAATAATAGATAAAAATAAAAATTGGGTGTGTTAGCAAATACCTGTAATAACAGAATTTGGGAATCAGAGGTGGGTGGACTGCTGGAAACTTCAGGCCAGGTTGCCAGGATTACATAATAAGACTTTGTCTAAAACAAAACAAAACAACAATAGGTGGCCATTAAATCAGAATTTCATGGATGAATCCAGCTGAGGCCACCTGAATCTTCTTGAACGTAATAAATTAAATTAATGAAGCCTATCAGCTAAATTGTAGTTTATAGGATACATATGGAAATAGATATATCATTAATACTGTAAGGCCAGGGGGCAAGGCATGTAATACTGGAAATCAGGGAATGGTATCTCACCCATGTAATCCCAGCACTCTAAATGCAAACCTGTGAGATGACTCAGCTACTAAAGATGCTTGCTGCCAAACCCAACCATCTGAGTTCAATCCCTGGGCCCTCCTTAGAAGGAGCCAGCCTAGTCCACTTGGCAACTCTAGGTCTATCCCGACCCACAGGACATAAGTTATTCCATGGTCCTCAAGGGGGATTCCAAACCTAGATAGGCGGCTTTCAGTCCACAAGTCTGAAACTTTCAGTGATTCAACTCAGGTCCTTGATGTCACTGCTCTGGAACACTGAGCGGCTTATCTCAAAGCTCCAGTCCTCCTATCAGCCCAAGATGACAGTTCCGGGCAGCTCTGGAATACTGGAAGACACTCATAACAGTCCTTGATGTATGTTTAGGGCCGGAATCTTGCTGATTTCCACAAAATGGCCTTGTAGAGGGAGGGGAAAGTGGTCCTGACAAAGAACTATATGGCTCCCAGCTGCATGCTGTAAAAATGCCTGGGCT
>NW_018392357.1:15206-21366 GCF_900095145.1 Mus pahari | reverse complement strand
TCAGGATGAATGGGAAGAGTGACTGTTCACAGACCTCGGGGATGTGAGCACTGTGGCTCAGGAATGACAAGTTGCTAATATGCAGAAGGGATGCTTTTCATGATGCATGTTTCTGTATGTTAATGACTTGTTGGGTAGCTATTAAGGTACTAGAATTGATAAATGTGTACAGGGTCCTTTTGCAATAAAACTTGAAAAAAGAAAAGGTTATGACTTGAAAAAAGAAAAGGTTCCCTGACATTTTCTGATTTCCGGGATACACTGAAGACCCTAGGGCATCCCAGAAGGACAATGCTATGCCCATCTGACTTGACTGTTAAGAGCGCTCTGTTTATACCTGGGAAACAGACACCGCTTTCAAGCCCAACATGACAGAAGCTTAGACAAACATGTTTGTGTCTTTCTAAAATGTCAGAATTTATATGTTGATTCCAGTCTTAGTTACTAATTTAACCTTCCATTTCACACAAGTAAAGGGTCATCGGGAAAACATCACTCACTTCTTTTTTCTTCTTCTTCTTCTTGTTAACCTTTTAATTTAATTGTTTTATTTTTTTATTTTTAATTGGATATTTTCTTTATTTACATTTCAAATGTTATCCCCTTTCCTGGTTTCCCTCCCTCCCAGAAACACACTTATCACATCTTCCCTCCCCCTGCTTCAATGAGGATGTTCCTCCACCCACCCACCCACTCCCACCTCCCCATCCTTGATTCCCCTGTACTGGGACATCTATCGAACCTTCATAGGACCAAGGACCTCTCCTTCCATTGATGCACAACAAGTCCATCCTTTGCTACATATTCAGCTGGAGCCATGTGTATCCCTTTGTTGATGGCCTAGTCCCTGGGAGTTCTGGTTGTTGTTCTTCCTATAGGGTTGCAAACCCTTTCAATTCCTTTAGTCCCTTCTCTAACTCCTCTATTAGGGACTTCACGTTCAGTCCAATGGTTGGCTGTGAGCATCCACCTCTGCATTTGTAAGGCTCTGGCTTGGCCTCTCAGGAGGCAGCCAGATCAGGCTCCTTTCAGCATCTACTTCTTGGCATGCACAATAGTGTCTGGGACAGTCTCTACTCTACACTTTATCACTATATTTGCTCCTGTGAGTATTTTGTTCTCCTTCTAAGAAGGACCGAAACACCCATACTTTGGTCTTCCTTCTTCTTGAGCTTCATGTGGTCTGTGAATTGTATCCTGGTTATTTGGAGCTTTTGGCCTAGTATCCACTTATCAGCCAGTGCATACCATGTGTTTTCTTCTGTGATTGGGTTACCTCACTCAGGATGATATTTTCTAGTTCTGTTCATTTGCCTAAGAATTTCATGAATTCATCATTTTTAATAGCTGTGTAAATGAACCACATATTCTGTAGCTATTCCTCTGTTGAAGGACATCTGGGTTCTTTCTAACTCCTGGCTATTATAAAGAAGGCTGCTATGAACATAGTGGAGCATGTGTCATTACATGTTGGAGCATCTTTTGGGTATATGCCAAGGAGTGGTATAGCTGGGTCCTCAGGTAATACTATGTCCAGTTTTCTGAGGAACCGCCAAACTGATTTCCAGAGTGGTTGTACCAGCTTGCAATCCCACCAGCAATGGAGGAGTGCTCCTCTTTCTCCACATCCTCGCCAGAGTGGTTGTACCAGCTTGCAATCCCACCAGCAATGGAGGAGTGCTCCTCTTTCTCCACATCCTCGCCAGCATCTGCTGTCACCTGAGTTTTTGATCTTAGCCATTCTGACTGGTGTAAGGTAGAATCTCAGGGTTGTTTTGATTTGTGTTTCCCTAACGACTAAGGATGTTGAACATTTCTTTAGGTGCTTCTTGGCCATTCAATATTCCTCAGTTGAAAATTCTTTTTTTTAAATATATTTTTTATTAGATACTTTCTACATTTACATTTCAAATGTTATCCCCAAAGTCCCTTATACCCCCCCCCCCTGCTCAACCCACCCACTCCCGTTTCCTAGCCCTGGCATTCCCCTGTATTGGAGCATATGATCTTCGCTAGACCAAGGGCCTCTCCTCCCATTGATGGCTGACTAGGGCATCCTCTGCTACATATGCAACTAGAGACACAGTTCTGGGGGTACTGGTTAGCTCATATTGTTGATCCTCCTATAGGGTTGCCGACCCTTTTAGCTTCTTGGGTACTTTCTCTAGCTCCTTCATTGGAGGCTCTGTGCTCCATCCAATAGATTACTGTGAACATTCACTTCTTTATTTGCCAGGCATTGGCATAGCCTCACAAGAGAGAGCTATATTAGGGTCCTGTCAGCAAAATCTTGCTGGCATATGCAATAGTGTCTGGGTTTGGTGGTTGTATATGGGATGGATCCCTGGGTGGGGCAGTCTCTGGATGGTCCTTTCTACTGTCTCAGCTTCAAACTTTGTCTCTGTAACTCCTTCCATGGATATCTTATTCCCCATTCTGAGAAGGAACGAAGTATCCACATTTTGGTTTTCCTTCTTCTTGAGTTTCATGTGTTTTGCAAATTGTATCTTGGATAGTCTAAGTTTCTGGGGTAATATCCAGTTATCAGTGAGTGCATATCATGTGTGTTTTTTTGTGATTGGGTTACCTCACTCAGGATGATATCCTCCAGATCCATCCATTTGCCTAAGAATTTCATAAATTCATTGTTTTTAATTGCTGAGTAGTATTCCATTGTGTATATGTACCACAGTTTCTGTATCCATTCCTCTGTTGAGAGACATCTGGTTTTTTTTTCCAGCTTCTGGCTATTATAAATAAGGCTGCTATGAACATAGTGGAGCATGTGTCCTTATTACAAGTTGGAGCATCTTCTGGGTATATGCCCAGGAGAGGTATTGCTGGATCTTCTGGTAGTACTATGTCCAATTTTCTGAGGAACTGCCAGACTGATTTCCAGAGTGGTTGTACCAGCTTGCAATCCCACCAGCAATGGAGGAGTGTTCCTCTTTCTTCACATCCTCGCCAGTATCTGCTGTCACCTGAGTTTTTGATCTTAGCCATTCTGACAGGTTAAGGTGGAATCTCAGGGTTGTTTTGATTTGCGTTTCCCTGATGACTAAGGATGTTGAACATTTCTTTAAGTGTGGGATTTATAACTCATTTAGTACCTACAAGCCTTCATCTCTCTCTCCCTTTCCCACAGGATTCTCCAAGCTCAGAGTAATGTTTGGCTGTGAGTCTCTGCATCTATTTCCATCAGTTGCTGGGGCAAGCCTCTCTGATGATAGTTATGCTATGCTTCTGTCTGCAAGTATAGCAGGATATCATTAGCAGTATCAGTATTAGGTTTTGTCTCATTGCATGGATCTCAAGCTGGACCAGTTTATTGGCTAGCTAATCCCTCAATGTCTACTCTATCTTTACCGTAGCACATCTATTGTAGGTCAAAGGTTTTGTGGCCAGGTTAGTATACCAATCTCTCCACTGTCAGTCTTGCCTGGTTACAGGAGATGGCTAACTCAGGCTCCATATCCCCTATGCTAGGAGTCTTTGCAAGGCTCACCCTCACAGATTCTTGAGAGTTTCCATTGCCTTAGGTTTCTACCTCATCTCAGATATGCCACCTCAATTCCAGTTGTCTCTCCCAATATTCTCTCCCTCTGTCCTCCCAACAACGTGTTCCTTCCTGTTTCATCCCTACTCTCATCCCCATCCAGTCCCCTGCCCCCATCCATCCAGGTTATCTATTCTATTTCCCCTTTGAAGTGTTATTCACACACCCTGCCCCACACCCACCCATCCCTGCCTTGAGCCTTCCTTGTTACTTAGTTTCATTGGGTCTGTGGATTGTAGCATCATTATCTTTTACTTTATGGCTAACATCCACTTATAAGTGAGTACATACCACATTTTTCTTTCTTAGTCTGAGTTACTTCACTCAAGGCACTCTTTTCTAGTTCCATTCATTTGTCTGAAAATTTCACAATGTCATTGTTTTGAATAGCTGAGTAATAATCCATTGTGCATATTTAGCATATTTCTCTACCTGTTCTTCAGTTGAGGAGCGTCTAGGTTGCTTCCACTGTCTGGCTATTATAAATAAATCTGCTGTGAACATAGCTGAGCAAATGTCCTAGTGGTATGGTGGAGCATCCTTTGCATATATGTCGAGTAGTGGTATAGTTGGGCATTGAGATAGAACAAATCCCAGTTTCCTGAGAAATCATCACATTTGTTTCCATACTGGCTACATGAGTCTGCACTTCCACCAGCAGTGGACACTGTCCTCCTTGCTCCTCCTCCTCACCGGCATCAATCATCCCTTGTGTTTTTAATCTTAATCATTCTGACAGGTAGAATATGGAATCTCAGAGTTGTTTTGAGTTTCATTTTCCTGATGGCTAAGAATTGTGAACATTTCTTAAGTGTTCCTCAGCCCTTAGAGATTCCCTTGTTGAGAATTGTTTGCTTAGGCCTGTATCCCATTTTTCACTTTCACTTGTATTATTTGGTACATTAATGTCTAGTTTCTTGAGTTCCTTATATATTTTGAATATCAACCCTCTGTCAGATGTGGGGTTGATAAAGATCTCTTCCCATTCTGTAGGCTGCCATTTTGTCCACTATTTTTTACTGGTTGAAGAGATAATTTTTATTATTCCATGAATATCTGCCTAGTCAGGGGAAATAATATAACATTAATTTTTTTGTTTGTTTTTTGTTTGTTTTGAGACAGGGTTTCTCTGTATAGTCCTGGTTGTCCTGTAACATTATTTATTTATTTATTTATTATATGTAAGTACACTGTAGCTGTCTTCAGACACTCTAGAAGANGNNNTCAGATCTNGTTACGGGTGGTTGTGAGCCACCATGTGGTTGCTGGGATTTGAACTCTGCACCTTTGGAAGAGCAGTTGGGTGCTCTTACCCACTGAGCCATCTCACCAGCCCCAACATTAATTTTTAAAAGAATGTGATTTATAAATTAAATCTAAAACATTTGTCCTCTTTGACCTTTAGGTATATTTTATTTATTTACATCACAAATGCTGCCCCCTAATCTGTCTTTTCTGCTTTCCCCCCTCTTCTACTCTGACAGGGTGAGGCATCTCTTAGATACCTCTCTTCCCCCTCCCCCCCGCCCCAACTCAGTGCACCAAGTGTTTGCAGGTTTAGATGCATCCTTTCCCACTGAGTCCAGACAAAGCAGCCCTGGAGGGGAACAGATTCCACAGTCAGGCAACAGGTTTAGGGACAACACTGCTCTAACTCACATGGAGGCCCACATGGAGACTTAGCTGCACATGTGCTACATAGGTGATGAGGTTCTCAGTCCAGTCTCTGTTGATGACTCAGTCTCTGAGAGCTCCCAGGGGTCCAGGTTAGTTGACCCTGTTGGTCTTCCTGTGGAGTTCCTATGCACTTCAGGGTCTTCAGTCCTTTCCCAAAGTCTTCCATTAGAGTCCTTACCTCCGTCTAATGTTTGGCTGTGGGTATCCGTATCTGTTTCAGCCAGCTTCTGGGTAGAGACCGTCAGAGGACAGTTATGTTAGACTCCTCTCTGCAAGCATCACAGAGCATCCTTAATCGTGTCAGGGATTGGTGCTTGCCCATGGAACGAGTCTCAAGTTGAGCTGGTTATTGGTTGGGCATCCCTTCAGTTTCTGCTTCTTCTTTGTTCCTGAATTTCTTTTAGATTGAAAAATTTTGGCTCAAAAGTTTTGGGGGTGTGTTGGTGCCCTAATCTCTGCATTGGGGATCCTGCCTGGCTTCAAGAAGTGGCCTTTTTAGGTTCCAGATTCCAGCTACTATGTGCCTCAGCTAAGGTCACCCATATTGACTCCTGGGAAGCTCCCTCATCCCTAATTCTTCCCAGAGATATCCCCCATCTCCACAGCTCCCCACCCCGCACAACTGCAGATTTCCACTCATTCTCCTGGCCTTCTGGCCCTCTCTCCTGTGTCTCCCCACACCTGATATTGCCCCACTCCCAGTTCCCCTACTGTCTTAATTAAGGTTTTACTGCTGTGAACAGACACACGACCAAGGCAACTCGTTTTTTTGTTTTTTGTTTATGTTTTTGTTTTTCTTTTTGGTTTTTTGAGACAGGGTTTCTCTGTATAGTCCTGGCTGTCCTGGAACTCACTCTGTAGACCAGGCTGGCCTCGAACTCAGAAATCCACCTGCCTCTGCCTCCCAAGTGCTGGGATTAAAGGCGT
>NW_018392357.1:0-13836 GCF_900095145.1 Mus pahari | reverse complement strand
CTCTATCAGATTTAGGATTGGTAAAAATCCTTTCCCAATCTGTTGGTGGCCTTTTTGTCTTGTTGACAGTGTCTTTTGCCTTACAGAAGCTTTGTAATTTTATGAGGTCCCATTTGTCAATTCTTGATTTTACAGCATAAGCCATTCCTGTTCTGTTTGGGAAAATTTTCCCTGTGCCCATATCTTGAGGCTTTTCCCCACTTTCTCCTCTATAAATTTCAGCTTAGCACTGTTTTTATAGTGTCCCATACGTTTGGGTTTGTAGTGCCCTCATTTTCACTGAATTCTAGAAAGTCTTTAATTTTTGCCTTTATTTCTTGACCTATTGATCACTGAGTATATAGTTGTTCAGTTTCCATGAATATGTAGGCTTTCTCTTGTTTCTGTTGTTGAAGTCAAACTTTAATCCATAGTGACCTGAATAGATGTGTGGGTTATTTCAATCTTCTTGTATCTGTTGAGGTTTACATTGTGACATTGTGACATATTATATTGTACATTTTGGAGAAGGTTCCATGAGACACATAGAGGGTATGTTGTTTTGTGCTTGGGTGAAATGTTCTATAGATATCTGTTAGGTCACTTAAATTGTCACCTTTGTTAGATGTGTGATTCAATCATTAGTAATGTTTCTTTTACAAATGTGGGTGCCCTTGCCTTTGGGGTATAGATGCTCAGAATTGAGATGTTCTCTTGGTGGATTTTTCCTTTGATGAGAATGAAGTGTCTTTCTCTGTCTCTTTTGATTACCTAATGTTCGGAGTCTATTTTATTAGATAATAGAATTGCTATTCCAGCTTGTTTCTTGGCTCCATTTGCTTTGAAAACCGTTTTTTCATCCCTTATACTGAGATAATGACTATCTTTGCTACCGAAATATGTTTCTTGCATACAGCGTTTAATATTTTTTCTGTTAGCCTGTGTCTTTTTTTCTAGAAAATTGAGTCCATTGATGTCGAGAGATATTAATAACCAATTAATGTTACTGTCTATTACTTTAATGTTAATGGTGGTTGTGTGTGCGTATATGTGTGTTTCTCTTCTATTGGTCTTAATGGTGTGAAATTATTTATTTATTGTGTTTTCTTGGGTATACTTAGCTTCAATGTGTTGGAGTTTTCCTTCTAGTATCCTCTGTAGGGCTAGGTTAGTGAAAAGGTATTGTTTAAATTTGGTTTTGTCATGGAATATCTTGGTTTCTCCATCTATGGTGATTGAAAGTTTTGGTGGGTCTAATAGTCTAGGCTGACATCTCTGGTCTTTTAGGGTCTGCAAGTCCTCTGTCCAGGCCTTTCTAGCTTTTAGAGTCTCAGATGGAAACTGGGTATAATTCTGATAGGTGTGCCTTTATATTCTACTTGGCCTTTTTCCCTTGCAGCTTTCAAAATTCTCAATTTGTTCTGTATGTATCATGTAACAAGAGGATTTTCTTTTCTAGTCCAATCTGTTGGGTCTTCTGAAACTTCTTGTTCTTTTATAGGTATCTCTTTCTTTAGGTTAGGGAAATTTTCTTCTATGATTTTGTTGAAGATATTTTCTGGGCCTTTGAGAGGAGAATCTTTTTCCTCTATTCCTATTTTTCTTAGGTTTAGTCTTTTCATAGTGTGCCAGATTTTCTGGATGTTTTGTGTCATGAACGTTTTAGATTTTGAAATTTTTTGACTGATACACTGTTTTTTTCTATCATGTCTTCTAAACCGGAGATTCTCTCTTCCATCTCCTGTACTGTGGGGTAATGCTTTTGGTTGAAAGTCTATTTTGTTGGGCATTAAGAGGGCTACTCCAGCTTTCTTGGGGCCATTTGCTTAGAAAGAAATTTCCTGTCCTTTTACTTTGAGGGAGTGTCTGTCTTTGGCTCTGACATGTGTTTCCTGTATGCAACAAAATGCTGGATCCTGTTTACATATCCAGTCTGTTAGCCTTTGTCTTTTTATTGGGGAATTGAGTCTATTGATGTTGAGAGATATTAGGGACCAATAATTGTTGCTTCCTGTTATTTTTGTTGTTAGAGTTGGAATTACGCTTGTGTGTTTCTCTTCTTTTGGGTTTGTTGTGAGTAGATTAATTTCTTGCTTTTTCTTGGGTGGAGTTTCCCTCCTTGTGTGGAACTTTTCCTTCTATTATCCTCTGTAGTACTGGATTAGTAGAAAGCTATTGTTTAAATTTGGTTTTGTCTTGGAAAGCCTTGGCTTCTCCATCTATGGTAATTGCGAGTTTTATTGGGTGTAGTAACCTAGGCTGGCATATTTGATCTCTTAGGGTCTGTATGACATCTGCCCAGGATCTTCTGGCTTTTATAGTCTCTGGTGAGAAGTCTGGTGTAATTCTGATAGGTCTGCCTTTATATGTAATGTGACCTTTTCCCCTTACTGCTTTCAATATTCTTTCTTTATTCTGTGCATTTGGTGTTTTAATTATTATATGATGAGAGGAATTTCTTTTCTGGTCCCATTTGCTTGGTGTTCTGTAGGCTTCTTGTATGTTTATGGGCATTTATTTCTTTAGGTTAGCAAAGTTTTCTTCTATAATTTTGTTGAAGATGTTTGCTGGCCCTTTGAGTTGGGAATCTTCACTCTCTTCTATACCCATTATTCTCAGGTTGGGTCTTTTCATTGTGTCCTGGATTTCTTGAATGTTGAGATAGGAGCCTTTTGCCTTTTGTATTTTCCTTGACTGTTGTGTCTATGCCTTGTATGTTTTACCACTGAGAGTCTCTCTTCTATCTCTTGTATTCTGTCGGTGATGCTTCCATCTTTGACTCCTGTTCTCTTTCCTAGGTTTTCCATCTCCAGAGCTGTCTCCCTTTGAGTGTTCTTTAATGATTCTACTTCCATTTTTAGATCCTGGATGGTTTTGTTCAATTGTTTCACCTGTTTGGATGTGTTTTCCTGTATTTCTTTAAGGGATTCATGTGTCTCCTCTTTAAGGGCTTCTACTTGTTTACTTGTGTTCTTCTGCATTTCTTTAAAAGAGTTATTTATGTCCTTAAAGTCCTCTATCATCTTCATGAAATGAGAATTTAGGTCTGAATCTTGTTTTAAGGGTGTGTTTGGGTATCCAGGACTTGCTGTGGTGGGAAAACTGGGTTCTGAGGTTGCTAAGTCAAATTGGTTTCTGTTCCTTATGTTCTTACGCTTGCTTCTGGCCATCTGGTTATCTCTGGTGTTATCTGATCTCCCTGTCTCTGACTGGAGCCTATCGGTCCTGTGATACTGTGATCCTGGAGAATGGAGCTGCAACTGGGGGGTGGGGAGGGGGGTCAAGATGCCACTGGTGTGTGTGCTGTGTGGGACCAGGTCTCTGCTCTTGGCAGGCACAGGTGGTAGCCAGAAGGCGAGAGTCTCTGGCTGGGGGGGGGGAATCTGCTTCCCGGGTGGCAGGGGTGCTGGTATGCCTGCCCGGTCTCCGGACGGGGTTTAAGATCTTACCTGTGAAGCTGGATGCGGCTGAATACTGGGGGCGGGGGTGGGGGGGGGGGGGGGGGGGGGGGGGGGGGGGGGGGGGGGGGGGGGGGGGGGGGGGGGGGGGGGGGGGGGGGGAGCTGCATCTGGGGTGTGTGCTGTGAGTGATTGTGTCCAGTGCCAGGTCTCTGCTCCTGGCCGGCTGGCCAGGATCTCCAGCTGGGCAGGAATCCAAGTCTAGCTTCTTCTTATCAACCTTCGTTACCTATAAATAAATCACTTTCCTCCACTGGGATACTCCATCAGACCCAGAATCATTAGACAGGAGATGGGACAGAGGAGTTCAAATTCAGAGTCTCTTAAGAAGAACTGGTTGAAGACACTGGTTATGATTGTAAATGCAGTGTTTTTGTATGTTTTGTTGCTGTTTTTTGAGAGAAGTTCTCACTAAAATAACCCTGGCTAGAACTCACTCTTTAGACCAGGTTGGCTTCTACCCTGTTGAAATCTCCATGCTTTTTCTTGCAAAGCAAAGGGACTAATGGCCTGTAAGACAGTTTCAAATCCATGTGATCAATTTTCATTTTTTTTCCTTTTTCTTTTTTTGACATAGATTTTTATTTCTATTCAGGTTATACCTAAACATCCATGTGTGTTTTGTAATTGAAAATACCTCCCTTTTCTGCATGCATGTATAAAGAACTACTAATCTAATTTCACATGACTTCTCTTAAAAAACTCTATACCCATCTCCCCAATGAAAGCAACAAATTAAAAAAAAATCTCATTTACATTATTTTACACTTTAGCACAGTGCCATGTGCCTGACAACTGAGATCCAGGCTCATTAAACCCTCACCAGTCTCTCTCTCTCTCTGCTCCACCTTACATCTAAAACTTGCCTTCTGATTGGTTGCTTGTGTGCCAAACTGATGTTGCCTGGGATTATTTTCATTATTGCTGTTGTTGGAGTTCCCTCTGTGAAACCAACAATCTGACACTATCCTGAGAGTCCAAAGACCATTCAATGAATCATTCTCCGCCACTGAGTCTTATTTGTTTATTTACTCATCTATTAGTAAATTGAGTGAGGTGGTATGTATGCACTTTGTTTTGGAGTGCATTGGTTAGTTAGTTTTGTTTTGTCTTTTGATATAGTGTCTTGGACTGTAGATTAATTTGAAACTGCAACACTCAGCAATCCTCCTGCCTCAGTGAAGAGACTGCAGTCAGACAGTCAAAATGGCACACATGGCTCTGGCAGTCTTTCCCTTGTCCCTCATTCTCCGTGCCTTGCTGAAAACTATTAGATTGCATTTCTAAAGGTAGCCCCCAAAGCCCATTCCTTTATTTGGACACTTCCTCTTTTTGAGGCTCACTACCAAAGCCCAGCTCTCAAGTCCAGAAATCAAAACCCCCCTTTAGCTTACATAATTATAAAGCCCAATTAAAATTAAATACCTCACTCTCACATGGGGTTTACCTTTTTTTACTTTGTACCATGCCTTTTGCCTACAGCCTAGGTATTCTGTCTTTTCTCTATCCAGAGGCAGTCCTTTACTCCTGCCCTGCCCCCAAGTACAAATACTACTTCACTCTCTCCCCTGTTCCCTTCCTTTTCTCCCTTGTCTTCTATCTCTTGTCTTGGCTCTTATCCCTTGCCCTTTGTCCCTCTGAGGCAAGTAGATCTCCTTTGTGCAGAGAACTTGGTCTTAGGTTTTCTTGGGCTAACTCTGAGGATCCCTACCTAGTGGTTAATTCCCGACTGTAGGCAGAAATGTCTTCCATTCTCTATGGGTGTCCCTCCAGAAAACTCACAGTTTTAACATAGTTTTAAGGAGTCTTGGTTATTTATGGAACCTCATGAAGAGCATCTTGGTACATTTATTTATTTATTTATTTATTTATTTATTTATTTATTTATTTATTTATTTTTGGTTTTCCGAGATAGAGTTTCTCTGTATAGCTCTGGCTGTCCTGGAACTCACTTTGTAGACCAGGCTGGCCTCGAACTCAGAAATCTGCCTGCCTCTGCCTCCCAAGTGCTGGGATTAAAGGCGTGCACCACCACGCCCGGCGGTACACTTTATTTTTAAAGAACATCACCTGGCATGGATTTGTGTATATTTAATCTCAGCACTCCAGGACCTCTATAAAAGAAAAAATAAGACCCATAAAAAGCCAGTGAGGTAGAGGTCCAAGGCATTATTAGGTCCACAGACCATGGCCAGCCTGAATGTTAAAGAGATGAACTAAGGTGAGTAAGACTGTGATGTGCTCCATAGAGAACACCCTCTTCTCCACAGCCTGCTGTGAGTCACCTCACTATCTTTTCCTTTCTTTCTTTTTTTAAAGATTTATTTATTATATGTAAGTACACTGTAGCTGTCTTCAGACATTCCAGAGGAGGGTGTCAGATCTCATTATGGATGGTTGTGAGCCACCATGTGGTTGCTGGGATTTGAACTCAGAACCTTTGGAAGAGCAGAGAGTGCGCTTACCCGCTGAGCCATCTTGCCAGCCCGTCACCTCACTATCTTAAAGAAGTGCATATGGAGGTTGGGAGTCCCCTCTGAGGAGCTGTCACAGGAAACCAGGTGATAGTGTCTCCTATCTGCAGATGGACAGATTTAGGGCTCTGGTTGAATGGTGTTAGGATATATTTCTCTGCCTAAGGAGTAAAGTGATTATTAGCCAATATATAAACTGTTCTGGAAGTATGAAGAACTAGATAGCTTAAGGTTACATCATATACTCGTTTTGATATCAGGTCTCTGAGTGTTCATACGTTGCAAATATTGTCTTCCAGTAAAGGTTAAATACAAGAACATAGTTCCTGAAATGTGCCTGCCTTGGTATTCACTTGGTCCTCATTTTCTAGACTGCTGAAGAAGCATGTCCTTTCACCCCATTGTTCTCCATATCTAACTAAGTTGTGATCTGAATGTACTACATACAAATTTGTTTCCCAAACATTGAGCACTTTGTGAAGCTCTGTCTGTGGTTTGGGTCCCATTTATGAGACCTGTTCCTGAGATGCAAGGAACTGCACAAATCTGAGATTGACATAATTATGGTGATGAGAAATGAAGAAACCAGACACAGGTACAGGAATGCTGGAAATGATTAGGCTTTGTGCTCTGATAGAGACATCCCAGCAATGCAGAAAGTCAACACATTTATTGTATGCACTTAACAGAGGGGGACAATCTTCTCAGGGAAGGGTGCCCCTTTTATGACACACTCAAACTACAATAGTACTATAGAAGAAAAGAGTGCTTGACACTTTTTGAAGATGCAACATCCATTCTCTTGCTCAGAGGAAGATCTTGCCCTTCCAACGTGTCTCAGACATTTAGGTGCTTGACATATCCATGCTCCTATCAGCAATGGACAGTGACTTAGGATTTTGAACATCTCTAATACTCGGCTTTCATCTCTGTGTTCCATAATCAACCTTTCAGTAGTTCTTTCTGGTATAGGCAACATTGGGTCTCCAGATCATAAACGTAGGACCCACAACAGTTTAAGCATTGGGTTGTAGCAAATGTGACTCTCTTGGGCTGCCTTTTGGCCCTGATTTGGCTGCCTTTTGTCCAGAAGCTCAGGACAAAAATTTTCTAATCTATATGTTAGTATTATATTCATGGCATCATAGCACTCTAGAGGGGAAGGGTGTACCTCATAGGTCAGCTGGCTCAGTTTGGCTGTGTGGTGTAGAAGTTGTTTCAGGATAGGCAGAGAGAGTTCATTATTATAGAAATTGACCTTTGTGAGATGGGAACATTGGCTTAGGGCAGGCAAAATGGCACTGATATCAGAGTCCTTCATAGAACATGACTCCAATTCCAGGGATTGCAGTGTATCTCTAATACTCTCAAGGAGAAATCCAAGAGGATCAAGGACTAAACTGTACAAACTTGTAGCAGTCAGGTTCAGACGTTTGAGTTCAGAAATATTCAGGCAATAGGGCAGGTAATCCAAGTCTGACTGTGAGAGGTCACAAGAAGTGATGCCAAGCGTCTCCAAGGGCTTCCCCAGGCACCTGGAGAGAGAACAAGTTATTGCTTTCTGGCAAATGGTGTTGAAGAGCATTGGGGGGATTGACAGCTAAACAGATGACAGTTCTCCCAAGCTCATTCTGACTGTATATTGAGGTCAAGCCCCAGGACGTGGCCTTCTGTTGTCTGATCATACAACCCGCAGCATTCTAGTTGGAGGCCTGTATATCACCATAGGTATGATTCAGGGAATGTCAGGAAACCACAGCAATGGATGTATGAGACCAACATGGTCCATGTCGGAAGGACTATCTACCCCAAACAAAATTCAACACCTTTCTAATGCTGTTTTTACGAGTTCTCAGACTCCATCCAAATGCCATGACCCTGTCTTTACCTTGAACCTCAGTGTTGCATATTTCTTATCTACCCAACTCATTTCTGGACTCAAAACCACTCACATATGAACAATTAGAGGCAATGCTTTTGCCTAGTCATACATATCGTAGCATAGATCTCATCTGGTCAGACATATTATGTCTGTAAGGTTTATGGTGGCCAGACCATCAAGGACTCCCTAGATCCCCCCCCCCCAAAGAAAAAAAAAGAAAAATATGATTTTTATGGTCTGTTGAGCCCTCATGATCCTTCCTTACCTGAGACATTCTTTCAGGTTGTTTTCTAGAAAGAAGAGATTATTTATATAGAGATTCTGGAGACAGTGGAATGTGGGAAGTTGAGAAATCAACCTGCTCATATTTTCTTCATCAAGGCCTATAGAGTCATCCATACTGAAGGTTTCTCTGTTGCTATTTAGCATGAGTGTAAGAAGATTGTTCATCTGTCTCAGGTAAGGATTAAGGAAAACCAACTCTTCTGTGCACAAAAAACTCAAGTGAAGCTCCTGTATACAGCCTGTATTTACAATTTTGAAGATTTCTCTGAATATGGCTTTGGGTAAGCCATGAATTCTCAACATCGTACAGCACAGATGAATGGAATCTTTTCTCTGCTGGGCCCACTGCAACAAGTATGTGGCCGATTCATCAAGTCCACCTTCCACAAGTTTGAGGTCAGTTGTCACCTTCAATTCTTTCTTCACCTCACAGTCAGGACTGTTCTCCACTGGCTGCTTCTGTGTCATGAACTCTGGTAAACCTTTACTTTCATAGGATCCACCCCATATCCCCCACAAAGTAGGGTATGCATTCCTTAAGTTGAGCACTCTGAGTTTGCATCTACTGTGGGAGAAATAAATATAATTCTCATAAGAGAAGCTATATCTTACAGTCTGATTCTCTTCCACACTCACACTTCAGCTGTTTCTTAAAAAAGTTTGCTATTTCCTGTGCCTATCATCAAACCCATGCTCAGACTCAGCTCAGTTACCGAATAGCATTCTTTGCAAGATGCATCTTTAGCCCTGTCTTACTTCTCTTCATTCCAGTGAGATGGGAAACCCCAACCTCATTTCACTTGTATTTTTGAGGAATGCGTCCAAAGGCCCATTCCTTACTGACTGTGACTACACTTCTCTTCTTCTGCATTAGCCATCATTTGCCCAGATAGCTGAGACTTATCCCAAGCTTCTTCATCCCTCTAAGCTCATGCAATCAGAAGCCTCTGATCCATGGTTGGCCAAATATTTCCTGTTCCTAGTTGCTCCTTCTCAGCACCCAGAGATCTTATCTTCACCCTAGCTGATCTTGCCTACCTGGAGCAAACCTTTTGTGCAAGCAGTATATCTAATCCCTCAAGCATAGCCTTCAAAGTCTCCAGGTTGTAATTCTTTATCAGCATTCCTACAGAAAGGTATGGGAAGGGCCACACAGGTATCATGGCAGTCAAGATCCTTGTATGTCCACCAGTGAAGGCCTCCTCAAACATTACTGGGAACAGCTCAATGGGCAGGTCCTTGAGAGCAGAAATGGCTAAGTACTCATCCCTCAGTAGCCTCTGTCTTGTCAGTTTCACAAGGGGGGGTGGGGCGTTGATATTCATTGTGTCTTCTTCTAAAGAGTCATCCTAGGGAAACAGGGAAAAAAAATATACCATTAATGACAAGAAATTTAGGAAGCCCTTCTGCCCACACAGGGAAGAGTGAGGGCTAGATCACTACTGATGAGGATGGAGAACTCAGTTTACCAATTTGATCACCCTCAATTTTTTTCTTTTCTTTGTTTTGTTTTGTTTGGTTTGTTTTGTTTTGTTCTGTTTTGAGACAGGGTCTTTATAGAACTACCTGCATTCTTGGCTGTCCTGAAAATTGCTTTATAGACCACACTGGCCTGTTCCTCAAAGAGATTTGCCTGCCTGTGCCTCCCAAGTGCTGGGATTAAATGCATATTTCACCACTGCTCAGCCTGTGCCTCTGTAGCATTTCTAACCCAGAACTGTTTGGTCCAGCCTTTGCTGGTTTTAAAGCCATAATTCTCCTCTCTGGTGGTGTAAAGCCTCTCCAAAGTGTCCTAGGTCCCAAAGGCCACATCCAGTTGCAATCACAGTTGGGGTGAATACATCCCACTGGGAAGGGATCACCAGGAACCCTGAAGGCTCAGTCAGTTGGTGATGAATAGACTGTGCTTAGCTCTCCAGGCCCTCAAAAAAAGCAAAGGAAAACAGATTTCAAACGTTCCACAGTCTCTATCCAGCTATATTGCATGGAATAAGCAATGGCATCTTTGAAATTATCATTATTAGCCTTCTGGCCAGTGCTTTCTGCTGGGGTAGACTGCTGGCTAGCCTGCTTCCCAGCAGATACTACAACCTGAGACACCCCAGGAGATCCGCTGCACTCAGGGCATCTGGTAAGAACATTCTTGAAATCCCACAGCTGCTGCTGGGAGCCCAGTGGACTTAAGACCCATCACACCTTAAAACTCCCGCCTGCTGAATTCTACTCCTCTTCTGATTGGTGCTGTCTGCTGGGGCAGATGGCTAGCTAGCCTGCTCCCCTGAAGACATCACAGCTTGAGACATCCCAGGAGATCAGCTGCATACAGGGTAACTAATCAACTGATCGACAGCTTGTCTGCTGCCCTGATGACACCACAGCTTGAAGGAATCACAGGAGTTCCTCTGCATACAAGGCAACTGGGCAGCCAACACCACAGTCTGAAGACATCCTGGGGTGGGCTGGTGTGGGCTGGTGTGGGGGGTGTTTTGAGGCATGCAGGGCAAACTGACCCAAATGACAGCCTTCCTGGAGTTAGGCTGTTCACAGGGAAACAGAAATCATAATCTGTAGGCCTTTCTGGACAACAACTTCATAGGACAATAGCTTGACTGCTCCCCTGAAGACCCAACAGTCTGAAGGCCTCCCAGGAGATCTGTTTCAGCCAATGCAATAGATCAGCAGCTTCTCTGCACCTCTGAAGACCCCACAGTTGGAAGAACCCATAGGAGGTCTGCTACAGCCAGGTCCACAGGCCTACCAGAAGACCTGAAAAAACCCAGAGACAAAAGAAACAGGTTCCAGACAGAGATATGCAGACCAGCAAAAACCAGCGATAACCAGATGGTGAGAGGCAAGTGCAAGACTATAAGCAACAGAAGCCAATATACTTTGGCATCATCAGAACCCAGTTCTCCCACCACAGCAAGCCTGGATATATCAACACACCTGAAAATCAGGAAGGTGACCTAAAATCCTATCTCAGGAAGATAATAGAGTCTTTTAAGGAGGATATAAATAACTCACTGAAAAAAAAAAAAATAGGAAAACACAGGCAAACAGGTAGAAACCCTTAAAAAGGAAACAAATAAATCCCTTAAAGAAATACAGGGAAACAAATCAAACAGGTAAAGGAATTGAATAAAGTAGTTCAAGACCTAAAAGTGGAAGTAGAAGCAATAAAAAAACACAAATGGAGGCAACCCTGGAAACGGAAAACATAGGAAAGAGGTCAGAATTACAGATATAAGCATCACCAACAGAATACAAGAGATTGATGAGAGAAACTCAGGTGTAGAAGACACCCTAGAAGATATTGACAGAACTGTCAAAGAAAATTCAAAACATAAAAATCTCCTAACCCAACACATCCAGGAACTCCAGGACACAATAAAAAGACCAAATCTAAGACTAATTGGAATAGAGAAGAATGAAGATTCCCAACTGAAAGGACCTTGCCACGCCCACTCTAGTGGTGATTCACAACAGGCCTGAAAACCTGGAACGAGTCCTGAGGAAAAGATTCTCAAGGAGATTCAGCCTCCTGGAGTCCTGGCATTTTCTATAATCTATATACACGAACCCTATCTGCACGCTAGTATGCAATATTATTAATGCCTGTAAAGATTAAACTTTTACCATAGGTGAAATTCCCTTAAAGCCAGTATTCCAAAGTCCTGATAATTCCTTTTTTTTTTTTTTGGTTTTTCGAGACAGGGTTTCTCTGTGTAGCCCTGGCTTACCTGGAACTCACTCTGTAGTCCGGGCTGGCCTCGAACTCAGAAATCCACCTGCCTCTGCCTCCCGTATGCTGGGATTAAAGGCGTGCGCCACCACACCCGGCTTTCTGATAATTCCTTAAAGCCAGGAGCTCAGAATTCAGCAAGAAGGTTACCTGTTCATTAACATTCTAATTCATTTCTAGTAAAGACTGGTGAAACCGATTAAGCATCACAAAGAACAGAGCCAAGCCCAGGGCAAAGCTTAGAACAGTATACCTGTGGAAGTTATGTTCATATGCAATTATTTACCAAGGCCTAGGAAATAGGGGAGATGTGGTATTGCATTATTCATGAGATCTGCCAGAGCAGAAACCCCCAAAACAGGTTTTTCTGCTAGGCCCAAAGGGACAGCATAATGGAGGAATTACTGGGGGCCCCTGACAGCGGGGTGGGGGGGTGGGGGGGTGGGGGGGTTAACTATTGACTACTAGCCTTGCACCTGGCTTCCTCAAGCTGCCTGGTCCCACCTCCTGGTCTTTTGTCCTTTGTCTTGTGTCATTGTTACAACAGATGTATCCTGCCCCACTTTTCTTGTTTGATTCTGTATTAAAGATGTGATGCTCATTTTGATCAATACATTCAGTTTTACACCCTCTCTCGTGTGGACTGTCTGTCACTCATCTGCCGAATCCTCGCTCACCTGCAACCAAGAGACCCGTTCCCCACAGATCGGGGACCCAAAGTGAGGTCCAGTCTGTGGCAACTGGCACTTTCGAACAGGGACACCGGGGCAGGTTAGTCTTTATTTCTTTCTCTTTCTCTTTCCTTTTTCTGCTTTATTTTTCTCAAGCGAGGATAGGATTTGTCAAACCATGCTGCAGATGGGCCAGTAGTTAGACTGGTTAAGACGAAAATCAATTTTACCGTGGGGCAATCAAAATTGAAAGGGAAAACATGTTTAGACGCCTCACCAGCCGTAGTAAANGCCTACGCTGTAGTGATGAAGGGACAGAAATTGAGCACCTATGTCAGTAGTACTTACGGGAATAAAAAGCATTCCCCAGGGAATGAAATGACGTTTCCGGTGTGGAAAGCTGGGGCACCTGAGAAAAGATTGTAGAGATTGCTCAGGAGACAAAAGGAGCATTCCCCCAGTCCCCTGCCGCGTTGTGGCAAAGGAAGGCATTGGAAAATGAATGTAAATCAAGGTTCCATAAGGATGGAACCCTGCTCACTAAAGAAGTGGGTAAGACAAAAAGCTACAGGGGCAGTCTCTTAGCCCGGTTCAGAAACTGTGGACCTCATCATAGGACACAGCCTCAGTTATAAGAAAAACTTCAAGTTATGGATTCTGATAATTTAGGTAAAATTAAAAGTTATGGTTAAAACATTAAAAAGAGATTTCATAAAGGTCAAAATATAGCTCAATTCTCACTGTTACTTTATTTACAACTCCCCAATCCTATATTGTGCGAAAAATTCTTAGATAAGGCTTTATTGAAAGTTAAGAAATCATCTCCTCAAACACGGTTTTTGTTGGTTGCAGAAAGTTGAGAGAGGACAGAGCAGGTTTCACAGATGGCTGTAAAAGGTTTCAATAAATTGGAAGTTTTAGATGCTTGCCAGGAGCTGTTAGAGAATTCTGGGTTTTAATCTTGGTTTGATCTCTTGCAAGCAGGATAGAAAAGGAAAGGAAAGAAAAGGAAAGAAAAGGAAAGAAAAGGAAAGGAAAGGAAAGGAAAGGAAAGGAAAGGAAAGGAAAGGAAAGGAAAGGAAAGGAAAGGAAAGGAGAGGAGAGGAAAGGAAAGGAAAGGAAAGGGAAAGAAAAAAATGGCTAATTTAGCCTCAGTTTACACAGCGGAGCCTGAGAGAGACCCACAGCTTAGCCAAGAATCAAACACAGCAGGAGAGCCCCTGCGGAGAAACTGTTTAAGAGAGTCTGTGAACTCTTAGTTCTAAGGCAGAAAAAGCTGATAGTTGGTTTTTTTCCTAGAAAATTCTCATAATTATTGTGTCTAGCAAGTGACAAAGTGCTTTTT
>NW_018392356.1:0-4052 GCF_900095145.1 Mus pahari | reverse complement strand
TTCCATAATGTGTCTTGGATATTCCAAGTTTCTGGGCTAATATCCGCTTATCAGTGAGTACATATCTAGTGACTTCTTTTGTGATTGGGTTACCAACTTTTGACCCAAAATTTGTCTTGCCTATAAGAAAAGATGTTGAGGAGTCTGAGGGAAGGGCAAACCAATAAAAAAAAAAAAAAAAAAAAAAAAACCAGAAATGGATGTTTAGAGAATAAGACTAAATTTTCTTCACAGCTAAATAGTATTTCATAGTGTACATGTATCACATTTTAATTATCTATCTGTGAGTTAAAGAATGTGTAAGTTGTTTCCATATCTAGCTGTTGTGCTTAGAACAGTAGTGAATATGAATACATAGGATATAAATTCCTTTGGGCATATGAAAAGGAATCACGCATCCAGGGCATATAGTAGCTGCGTTTTTAGCTTTTTGAGAATTCTCCACCCTAATGTACATCAGTGGATCACTTTGAAATCTTACTAATGGTGACTGAGGAATTCATTTTTCCTTTACTCCCTCCAAAATTAGTTGTCAGTTTTCTTGTAGATCTTTGCCCTTCTGGATGGGGTAAAATGAAATTTCAATGCTGTGTTGATTTGCATTTTCCTCATTACTAGGGATAATGAACACTTAAAAAATAACATATTTCTTAGGTATTTCCCTCCCTTCCAAGGCCCAATTGTTGTTTGGGTATTTTTTATTTTTATTTTTTTATTAGGTATTTTTTTCATTTACTATCCTGAAAGTCCCCTATACCCTCGTGCTCTGCTTCCCGCTTCCTAGCCCTGGCATTCCCCTGTCTTGGACATATGATCTTCACAAGACCAAGGGCCTCTCCTCCCACTGATGGCTGAGTAGGCCATCCTCTACTACATATGAAACTAGAGACACAGCTCTGGGGGGTACTGGTTAGTTCATATTGCCGTTCCTCCTATAGGGTTGCAGACCCCTTTAGCTCCTTGGGTACTTGCTCTAGCTCCTTCATTAGGGACCCTGTGTTCCATCCAATATATAACTGTGTACATCCACTTCTGTATTTGCCAGGCACTGACATAGTCTCACAAGAGATAGCTATATCAGGGTCCTGTCAGCAAAATTTTTCTGGCATAGGCAATAGTGTCTGGGTTTGGAGATTGTATATGGGATGGATCCCTGGGTGAGGCAGTCTCTGGATGGTCCTTCCTTCTGTCTCAGCTCCGAACTTTGTCTCTGTAACTCCTTCCATGGGTATTTTGTTCCCCATTCTAAGAGGAAGGAAGTATCTTCTACACTTTGGTCTTCCTTCTTCTTGAGTTTTATGTGTTTTGCAAATTGTATCTTGGGTAGTCTAAGTTTCTGGGTTAATATCCACTTATCAGTGAGTGCATATCATGTGTATTCTTTTATGATTGGGTTACCTCACTCAGGATGATATCCTGCAGACCCATCCATTTGCCTAAGAATTACATGAATTCTTTGATTTTAATTGCTACGTAGTACCATATTTTCTGTATCCATTCGACTGTTGAGGGACTTCTGGGTTCTTTCCAGCTTCTGGCTATTATAAATAAGGCTGTTATGAACATAGTGGAGCATGTGCCCTTATTACAAGTTGAAACATCTTCTGGGTATATGCCCAGGAGAGGTATTGCTGGATCTTCTGGTAGTAATATGTCCAATTTTCTGAGGAACCTCCAGACTGATTTCCAGAGTGATTGTACCAGCTTGCAATCCCACCAACAATGGAGGAGTATTCCTCTTTCTCCAAATCCTCACCAGCATCTGCTGTGACCTGAATTTTTGATCTTAGCCATTTTGACTGGTGTGAGGTGGAATCTCAAGTTTGTTTTAATTTGCATTTCCCTGATGATTAAGGATGTTGAACATTTTTTTCAGGTGCTTCTCAGTCATTCAGTATTCTTCAGTTGAGAATTCTTTCTTAGCTCTGTACCCCATTTTTAATATGGTTATTTGGTTTTTTGGAGTCCATCCTCTTAAGTTCTTTATATAAATTGGATATTAGTCCCCTAAATGATTCAGGATTTGTAAAGATCCTTTCCCAATCTGTTGGTGGCCTTTTTGTTTTGTTGACAGTGTCTTTTGCCTTACAGAAGCTATGCAATTTTATGAGGTCCCATTTGTAGATTCTCCACCTTACAGTACAAGCCATTGCTGTTCTGTTTAGGAATTTTTTCCCCCTGTGCCCATATCTTCTAGGCTTGTCCCCACTTTCTCCTCTATTAGTTTTAGTGTCTCTCTGGTTTTATGTGGAGTTCCTTGATCCACTTAGATTTGAGCTTTGTACAAGGAGATAAGAATGGATCAATTCTCATTCTTCTACATGATAACTGCCAGTTGTGCCAGCACCATTTGTTGAAAATGCTGCCTTTTTTCCACTAGAAGGATCCTGAGAGTCTATGGGGTGACCCTAGTTGAAACTTCTATCAGCAATGGATATGAAGCCTGAAGTGGCCACCTCCTGTAGCCAGATGGGACTTCTAGTGGAGTGAGGGTGACACCAACCCAACTACAAAATCTTCAACCCAAAACAAAGATGTGCAGTGATAAAAATGGAGCAGAGATTGAGGGATTGACCCAATGACTGCCCCAACTTGAGATCCATCCCATCTGAGAGAGCCAACCCTTGACATTATTAATGATTTGCTATTCTTGCAGAGAGGAGCTTATCATAACTGAGCTTCTGAGAGGCTACATTTAGCAGCTGTGGGAATAGATGCAGAGACCCACAGCCAAACAATAGGCATAGTTTGGAAGTCTTATGGAAGAGTGGAGATAGGAAGGGTGAGGATTGAGGGAGCCAGAGGGGTCAAGGATACCACGGGAAAACTTACAGAGTCAACTAACTTGGGCCCATGTGTACTCACAGAGACTTAACCACAAACCAAAGAGTTTGCTTGGGCTGGACCTATGCCCCCTATACATATGTAGCAGATGTGCAGCTTGTTCTTCATGTGCATCCCCTAACAATTGGAGTGTGGGATATCATTGACTCTATTGCCTGGCTTTGGGTTCCTTTCCCCTAGTTGGGATGTCTTGTCTGGCCTTTGTAGGAAAGCATGCATTTAGTCCTGGGGAAACTTAATATCCCAGCAAAGGTTGGTATGCAGGTGGGGCTTCCCCTTCTCTGAGGAGAAAAGGAGGGTGTATGGGGGGCGGGAATTGGGATGTGAGGATGGGGCTGAGAGGAGAGGACAGACAGGGTGTTGCAATTGAGATATAAAGTGAATACATAAATTAATTAATTAATAAAAAATGATCCCGAGTCCTTCAGAGACCAGTCTGTGCAGGAGAGTATGCCAGATGCAGAAGCAACATAGCTTCTTGGACAGGGTCCCTGCGGGCCTTCATCTTCAGCCAGGAGGCAGAGCTGAGGCACAGATTTCTGGGCCACTTCCCCAACAGAGGAGAGTCAGCCTCCAGGGAGGGCTCTGAACCTGGGACCAAGTGAGAATGCCATCTTGTATCCTGAGTACCTCAGATAACAGTATACGCAGGGCAGCACACAGGATGCAAAAGCAACATAACTTCTTGGAGAGGGTCCCTTCAGGCCCTTATCTTAGCCAGGAGGCATAGCTGAGCTCCAGACCTCTGAGCACCTTCCCTGCAAGAGGAGAGCTTGCTTGTAGAGAGTGTTCTGACCACAGAGACTCAGGAGAGAGGTGGACTCCCAGAAGTGCTGACAGAGGCTAACAGAATCACAGGAGGAACAAGTTTCAGCCAGAGACACCTATAAGAACTAACACCAGAGATTACCAGATGGAGAAAAGCAAACAAAAGAATCTTACTAACAGAAACCAAGACCACTCAGCATCATTAGAACCCAGCACTCCCAACACAGGAAGTCCTGGATACTCCAATACACCCAGACAGCAAGATTTGGATTTAAAATCATATCTCATGATGCTGGTAGAGGATTTTTAAGAATGACATTAATAGCTCACTTAAAGAAATAAAGGACGGTTCCAGTGCTCTGCCGGGGAAAGGGTAGACTAGAGAAGAGTCACAGCTTCTGGGAAGGAACCCATGTCTGGTTCTGGTCATCCGGCGCCTT